>NC_052053.1:55549793-55764793 GCF_903992535.2 Arvicola amphibius | reverse complement strand
ACAGTTTATCACTGAAAATGGGGAGGAAGGTGCGGAGGCAGTTCAGTGACAGAGTAAGCGCTTCACACCTGTGATACCCTAGGCTCAATCTCAGTACTAGAAGGGGGAAGGAGGGAAGGAAGGAAGCAAAGGTGTGGCAGGAAAGGGGATAAAAACAGAAGGGAATCTGTACCATAGGTCTCAACAGATGTAAGTCCCATCCTGCGGCCAGGTACCTGCAAAATGCTCAAGGCCAATGGAGAGTGTCCTCTGCACTATCCTGCTTCTATAGCCTCAAAATCTAAGAATGATGGGCAGAAAGAGCCAAGAACGGACAGAGTACCCCGTTCTAGGAAATTTCGAGATAGTCACAAATAAAGCAAATTTCAAGTCATGCAAAATTGTTTACAAAATGTCTAGGTTCAATCAGCTCTGCATGAACTCATGCCTGGATGTAAGCACACACTTCAGGCACCACTATATTAGGGAAGAGGTCTGAGCAGAGCCTGTCAGGGAGGAACACTGAAACCCCTAAGGGGAAAGGAATCTTACTAGGGTGAAATGCATGTTACCAAAAGGCAGGCTTGACAAAGAAGTGGGTAGTCAGAGGTTTTACGAGTCAGGTCTTGAGAACTGGGCCAAGTCTTGAGATGGGGTGAAAGAAAACGAAAGCAGAGGGCAGACGTGGCATCAGGAGTCAGGAACAAGGAGTGGGGAAGGTGTGGTTAGGCAGGTAGGCACAGTGGAGCTGAATTCCCGAGAGCCTTACACATCATGCTGCATCAGCCCTCTAAGCAGTGGAAAGCCGTGTACACTTTTAGCTAGGAGCTGATATGGCTTGATTTGTGCTTGCAGAACCCGGGACTAGAAGCACTAGAGAGAGACAAGAGGCAAAAGCAGGATAATGTGTCAAGCACACTCCTGGTGAGGACAGCTTGGTCCACTAGCAGGGAAGGTATGAGTTAAGAGGGGATATAGAGAGGGTGTCACATGGACATCTTGCATATTGTGGCCACTGAGTACTCCTCTGAATGAATGCAGCCGGCGCACATGGGCTGTCTGTAATTTCTTTGTAACTATTTTCTGGTGGGTTGATGGAAAAGATAATAGTAACTGATATAATCTCTAGACAATGGTAGGTTTCCACAACAGATTCCCTAAAGGATGTCTACAGAAAGGGACAAAATGAAGTTAAGTTAGACTTGTTCAAAGTTTACTGAACTTACAGGGGAGGAGTAACCAATCAACAAGGGAAACAATCCATCTGGGCAAGAAACAACTTGGAAATGCATTTCCCACTTCATGAATGGCCAGCAGGACCATGACAAACCCTGAAGTGCAGCTGAACGAGCACACAGGATTAGTGAACTTGGGTAGAAAGAATCACTAAGGGCCACCACAAGCCTGAGGAGGACAGCCTTGTGAGAGATCAAGATATGAGGGAGTGGAAAGGCTCAAGAACAGTAACAGCTGGGGCGTAATGACATACACCTCTGACCCCAGAAGGCAGAGGCAAGAGAATCTCTGGGCGCTCAAGGCCAACCTGGTCTGTAAATGGAGCTCCAAGACAGCTAGGGATGGGTAGTGCAACTGCCTGAGAAACAAGAAAGGTAACCTGGGAAAGGCAGGAAGAGGGGAGTAACTAGAACCAGCTAACAACTAGGACCCTCTCTGAGGACCAAGCTCATCACCTTTTCCTGGGCCCCAAGGCTCAGTCTTCACATAAACTCTCAGTTCCTTAAAGGCAGAGAAGGTATGCTTCCAAAAGGTTACAAGGAAGCCAGATGTGATGGTAGTCCTCTGTACCCCAGAACTCAAGAGGCAGAGGCCAGCTTAGTCTGCATAGTTTCAGCCAATCAGGGCTAAGCAATGATACCCTGTCTGGAGGCGGTGAGGGGGGAACACAAACAATGAAACTTCTAGAGTCTGGTTCTGATAGATCAATTGAAAGGACTAGAGAGTATGTTTAATTTTTACATTTTTTTAAAGACAAGCTGGGGGGAGGGGGGGAGTGTCAAGCTTGCTAGCAAGCACCTTTACCACTGAGCCATCTCACCAGCCTTGGCTTAAAGAACATAAGGGAATAAAGACTCAGCATGAACCCAGCCTTGTTAGTTACTAGCAGCTGTAAGACTTCAGGGGTTTCCTCACACAGCATTTTTAGGTCTTCCCTCCAAGAGGCCCGTAATCTAGCACCTAGGGTTTTAAGTCTTATCTGTTCCTATGCACAAGGGAAGTTGCTTGTCCAGTGTTCTTCCTTTGTGCACACAACCGTGATGGCTGCTGTTGATCTGATGCCCCTGTGTTCACTAGCCTTCCCCAGCAAGGTTACAAAACAAAAGTCTCACTCTTCTAGAACTGATAATAACAGAGCCAAAAAAAATCAATTATGAAAGCAGCTATTATACTGCAAACAAAATTTGGTATGAAGTTTTAAGTCTCGGTTGCCAGTGCACCTTTCATATAGAATTTACTGCTATATTTCAGAAGTGCACTGAAAAACCACACTTTTACTTCCTCTCTTCACTAGAAACTTCTCTATGAGGGATAGAATTCACATCTAATGCACTACACTAACCATGTCCCCATCCCCACTTACTCCGCTCAAGTGCTCCCACCCTCACTCCTATCTCACAAATACAGGGAGGCAAGTAGCAGAGGATAACAAATGACCAGCCTACGGCATATGATCAAAAACTGAAAGACCTGAGATGAAACCACTCGGCCTGACCCCAAAGTCCAAGGTTTGTACACCCAAGAAAACAGAACCTCCGAACAATCCCCCAAATCATGGCATTGTGGTTTAAACCATGAAACTCTAGCGACTCCTGTCCAGGTGGATAGCATCTGACGCCTCCACTACACTATCTATCCATCCTCAACAAATCCTAAGTGGAAGCCTGTGAGACAGACCCACAGCTCCCATCTCTAAAGCACAGCTCCTCTCCCAGAACAGAGTGAGCCAGACTTTTCTCTTTACTATGTGTGAGCAATAAAAGATGCCATCTAACTTTGCTTTTAGAAGGCCATCTGTTGACTGCAAGTCTGAACTAAAACTGAACGAAAGGGCAAGGACAAAATTTTCTTTAAAAGTTTTGGGGCAAGAGACTGGAGAGCAAGCTATTGATAAACCTGAGAGGTCATTTACATGCATGATCCTCCCAAATTCTCCCTGGAAGGTTGGCTTCTATTCACATTAGGAGTGAATTTTCTACTTTATTAGCAGGCCTACACAGAGAAGCGAAGGCCCAAGGCACAAACAGGCCTTTTCAAAACCCATGCACCTTGGTGCTCCTTACCCCAACTACTCATCTGGGTTTTTAAAAAAGCCTTCTTTGTCAGCGTTGGAGAGATGGCTCTGCAGTCAAGAGTACCAGTTGCTCTTGCAGAGGCTCTGGGTTGGGTTCTCAGTGCCTATATGGCAGTTCTCAATTGTCACTCCAGTTCTGGGGCTCTAATACTTTTATCCTCCTTGGGCACCAGACACCCATGTGGTACATGTGTGTGCATGCAAGCAAACATTCAAACATATGAAATAAAGGTTATATTGGGGGGGTGTTTTTAAAAATCTTTTTCTGAGACACTTTTGCTGGGTAGCTACAACTGTCCTCCTGCCTCAGCCTCCCCAGGGCTGAAACAGGAATGCTGCCACTATACTCAGCTTTCATCTTGACAGCCAAGGGATTGCCAAGAAACCAAAGTCAACAGATCACTATATCTTTGTAATTTTTTTCCTATCATCAGAGTTCCAATTTCAGAAAATGATTATCTAGTGTTGTAACTACCTGCATTCTATGGTTACAGTCCTCCTTGTAAACAATATTTGTGTGCGTGTGTGTGTGCACGCGTGAGTGCGTGTGTGTGCACACATGCATGCATGTGTATAGCACAACTTGGTATCTGTTTTAGTTTCTGCAGTTTCAGGGCTAGACAAGAATGGTATAAATTATCTCACAGAAACCCACAAGTAACATTATCTGTGAAGGTTAAAGCTTTAACTACCTTCCTGAGGTATGCTGCTGGGGTCTCATTACAGCTGGTAATCTCACATTCCACCTTCACAATACACTAAGTACCAGCATCTCCCAATTACAATGCCACGTAAATCTCAAAGGGCATCTGAAAAGTCTACACAGCTCCTGCACCCACTGCTGAAACACAACCACCTCTAATGGAATGTGGCAGCTTTCTAAACTTAAATATTCACATGCAGGGACAGGGCTGCTGAGCTCCAGCTCTAGCACATGCTGAAGAGTGCATGCTAATTAAAAAGTCATGCTAACTCAGAACGTGATTGCTCACACAACTTTAGACACTGTACACTGTCTGGAGTTTGTTTTCTTACTTTAGAATATGTTCAACTGTCTAAACTTCCAGTGTGACAACAGAGCAGGACCGCATCAAGTACCTTTATGAAGATAAACTCCTTTAGGGTTGGTGTCCTACCCTTCCACAAACCCCGAGACAACCTATGTGACCTGCTGCATGCTCTACCAGTTGTCTCTAAGTCTGTGTCGTGTTATGTTCCCTCCCACCCCACCCGTGTTTGACCTCTAAAGTTGACCCCTTGTATGCCAATTTCTTGTGTGTGTCACCGCATACTTTCAGTAGTTGTTTGTGGGCCTGTTAGTACTACTAGACTAAGACTGTCACAGACCCTGCTCAACAAACCAGTCTCTGCATTCCCACAAGCCTGTCATCAGCTTACAGAGGCCCACAGCACCCAGCTTTTCTTCTGGGACTACCTTTGCCATGTTTGCTGTGCCTGAGGCGTTTGTGAGAATGGCACCTTTATAAAAGTCTTCACAATAAGCCAAAGGCATGACAGTCACTTCACTCTTCCCATAATCATCGGTCACTTCTAGAACTATTTTACTTCAGCTACCAAAACTAGCACTTTTATAAGTTGTCATGAAAAACACCCTAAAACCAAGAGATAATGGCTTTGAATTATCTTTTCTTAGCCGACTTTAGTGGCATCCCTCTCTTCTTAAGAACTGCCAATCCCTTCCAATACTGGCTGCTGTTTGTCCAGATCTCTCGATACATGAAATTGCTGACCTTCCCCTGTGAGTAGACTAAGATAGGAAAACTGAGGCTCTTCTTCATTTTGAGGAAACAAAACTTCCCTGCCTGTGTAGAATACAGGGGTAATTTTTTTAATTACCGTGTTTTAGATCAGAAGGTAAAAGCAGCACAGACACAATTCATAACTTTCTAGGCCATCGATCTGACTGGTGACACAGTGAGCTTAGTCCAGGCCCTCGCAGCCTCTCATTCTTGCAGCAGCAGTCTCTGAATGCTTAAATACCTGCATTACCATGCTTGCCGGTTTTTATGTTTACAGTATATATAACATGAACCAAAAAGACACTACATTTAAATGTTTAGCCCCAAATGTTATTTTAAGCATAATTTCTCCATAGAGCCACGTTATTTTTTAAAAAGAAAAAAAAGGGAAAATTTCCTAAAATTCCTAATCACACTTCAGTGTCTATCAGTGGATGTGTAATGTTGGGTTGCTTTGCACACCCACATACCCACCACCTCCCCCTTCCTGATATCACATACCACACAAGTATAATAAACCATGTTAATATTTCATATCACTGTGAAATATGCTGGAGTACCAATTCAACATCTGCTGTCTTTAGGGCCCGGGAGTCCCGCAGAGGCACTTTCAATTTGTAATTGAGTTCTATGCTGAATTAATCAGCAGTTTATCTTTTTTACTAAAATAACATCTTCACCACTAACCCAGATTTACATTAAGAATTTATGTCAAATTACCTGCCAACGCAAACTTATAGGATTCTAAGCTACCATCTAGTAACACTCAGTCCTATACTTCATCTCTCGTATTTCTCTTACTTATACACAAGAAAAGCAGAAACCCATTGTTCAAGAGGCTATAAGCTTCTGGCCACAGGCAGCTCCTTGGCTTTGTAACAAAGCCCCAGTCTGAGACTGGAATTTTAGCTCACACTCACACCCCTGACAGATTCTCATTGTTACAACAGAGTTCTAGAATGCAATGAAACTGACGAAGAACTTCTTTTATTCTTCTCCTAAGGAACTCTGATATTCCAAATGTTGGCTTCACCTGAGTACCAGAAAGATAACAGCTAAGATTCAAGTCAACAAAGGCAATTCCTTTAGACAAGAGAAGGTGAAGGTGCCATTTACTATGTGACATCACAATGCATAGCATTCTACCTACAATAGAAGTCACCAGACATTAACCCACTCAATACTAGTCCTGCATCTGGCCTCTGCCTCTCTGACTGCAAAGTCCCCACAAAGTCTTACTTCGCCTGCTGGATTTTTGCCACAGGTGCAGGCAGCAACATACTGTTAAATATTTCTCCTACACAGTACATTTCTCTCTACATTTCAGTTATAGAAAATATGTGAAGCAAAAGTATTTCAGAAGGAGTACCTGCTCCAAAGAAATGCATCACAAATAATTACCTACTGACCACAGTGCAGGAGAAGGCCTCTTTCCATCTGCTTTGCTAACGGCTGCACAAGAAGTCTCCCCTGCACTCAGGATGGCCTCTTCCCATCCCACTCCTGGTCCAGCACCATGTGCAGTGTGCTGTATTCAGCTGGCACCAGTAAGAATCTGCTGAGTGATCACACACTGATTCTTTAGGAATATGAAACTCAGCACAGGAATACTTTTAGCAGAAAATTTCTTTAAAAGAATTAAAGTCAACAGATTTGCCAGGTCACTATTTATAACTATCCTTTCATTAATCCTCAAAGATTCAGAACTAGGTACCCTTGGGATTCATGGAGTCACTTTCCTAAGGTATATTGAATCTAGAATCCCAGAAACCTGGCCCAAGAGGAATTCCTCCGTGCACCTAGAGACTCGGGAGAACTGTGTCTTTTCTCTCCCAATCTCTCTTCCTTTGGTACCTAAGATTAAACAGAACAGGAAAAACTTAATCTTTCCTCATCCCATACCCTAGACATCCGACTTTCAACTTTATTAAAAGCAGAATATAAGGTGGTGGTGACACCTTTAATCTCAGCACTAGGGAGGCAGAGGAGAGGCAGGCGGATTTCTGTGAGTTCAAGGCCAGCCTGGTCTACAGAGTGGGTTCCAGGACAGCCAGGCTGTTACACAGAGAGACTCTGTCTCAATCCAAAGGTAAAAACAAACAATATAACAAGGGTGGAAATGAAAACCATCCACCAATATTAAACTGGCATTCTGGAGAGAGAGTTGAAAAGACCTGGATTTGTCAGAGAAACAGACAGCTAAGCATCCACTTCTAAGTCAAGAAGACTGTGGAATCTCAAAGAACCAAAGGGAGAAAAATAGTCTCTTGTCAAATCTAAATGCTGCACAGAAAAAGACAAAGTCCTGCTCCTGAACCAACAGACACAGAATAAAAAAAACTGTACTCTAAAGTTTCACAAAAATGCCTATGAGAACAAGAAAACCTGGGGAGGCACCTTAGTTCAAGAAGTCCCTTTCTGCCTCTCCAAAGTGGTTTGCTGCTTCCAACACAGAATTTATGGAAAGGTCTGGCAATACCACAAAAGGTTAGCCCTGATCTACAACACACAAGAGATGTTCACAGACGTATGGGAAGGAGCCAAACAGTAGAAATAATCCAAATGCCCACCAACTAAAGAATAGATAGCCAAAGTATGCTATGTCTATTCAACTTCATAAAACAACGACATGCTAGAACATGCCACAACATGAATGAAATATTTTGAAAATATTAAAATAAGTCTTTTTAAAAATCACATATAGTGACATTCATGAAAAATGTCCAGAATAGGTGGCTTGACAGGAAATAAGCAATGATATAACTTTGGTCTTTAGAGTCAGACGAAGTTTAAAAATGTTCTAACTTATTACAGTGATAACTGTACAACTCTTAATGAAACAGTAAAAGCTAACTGTACACAGGCAAACTGTATGGGTGTGAATTATGAACCAATGAAGTTGTCTCTAGATAATAAGGCATCTAATGTTTCTAAAAGAAAGTGTCCTTAAAAAGGTCAAAATACTTAATGACATGTTGCATATCAATCAATAAATCCACATTCTAGTAATTTTTAAAAGCAAAAGATCACAATAAACAAAAGGGCCAGCACTAAAAGAATTTTGGCTTGAATTGCAGATTTTCCTCTAGACATATAAGACACTTAAACTGATGTAACTACCACATAAATACAAGCTTAAACTTGAAAAATCTGAAAAACTAAGTCAAGAGATGCTCACTAAGTTGATACCATTTTTACTATTTGTTAAGGTCAGCCTTTTTTCTTTAAATTGCATTTACTTAACATTGTGTTTGATGCCAATGGGGTTCAAGCTGCACAGGAAGGCACTCTGCTAAACCCCATAGTCCTCCTTGATCACCACTCTCTGTGGTGTGGGTTCTGCCCACAAACCTCCCAGTCAGTGGTCATCTTCCTATAGAGTCATTAAAGCTCTCAGTGTCAGCTGGGAGGACGAACCAGCAGCTTCCACACCTGAGCCCCTGTGGCAGGGACAGAGGCATTAGGATCAAGATCACTAATGAATACAGAATTCATATGCTGCTTGTCAGGGTTCTGAGCTCGCAGTCCACAGATGCGACCTAAATAGAATGTCAGACAGAACAATTGTTGACGAAGATTAAAAAGTTTTGGCAGTTGGAGAAGAGAGAGCACCTCATTATTCAAATACAATAGTCTTGCTTTGCCCCACCCCCACTCCTGTTCAAGTTATTCATGACTTGCTTCAAATAGACAAATATCACACGCCAGCATTAAAAATCCCTTGGTCTCATCACTAAATCTGAGAAGGGTTGTGCCATCTATACATCAGCCATCCACAGAAAACAACTCTGTTATAAATAGACATCATCAGGAAACTTTGAAGAGGAATAACCACAGGATATTTGGGATGGAGGACTGATACAGATGAAAACAAAGACGAAAAACAAACCCAAAGCCTTAGATTCAACGAGAAGACAAAAATCTCGGCCATAGCCAAATGTATTTCTCCCACCTTCCCCTGCCCTCTCAACCTCTCTCTCCTCTTCTGGGCTCTCTGCTGTCGTTAATATGTGTGCACCCCCTCTGACACATGCCTGGCTTTCTGCCGTCTTCACAAGACCTCATGAGAGGAAAAGAACACTCCAGCCTCAAGAGTAAGATATCTTCCTACTCTGTTGTCAAATAATTACATACCGGGCAAAGAGACACAACCACACAGTAGCTGATTTCAGCAAACAACTCCAAAGTCAGACTGATAAGAGTTCAAATACTGACCTCACTGCTGACCATCTATGTAACCTCAAGACAGGTTATTTGATCTCTCCATGGGCTGATTTTCTTTCCTTCAAATTGTGGGTAACAAAGCACTAACCTCCAAGATTGTTGAAAAGTGAGAAAACACAGGGAGGCTGTTAGAACGGAGCCAGGCACACAAGTAAACATCTAAAACTATGGCTGCTGCATTCATTACCTTCCCCCCAAAAGCAAACACTCCCATGGTACACAGACTTGTGCTGTCCTCATGCCCACCACATGGGTCTGTCTTGGATGGTAAGCTTCCAGATGGGAAAGAAGGCTCTTTCTTCTCTATGCTATAAACTCCCAAGTCTGATAGCAGATCCTAATGTTAGTGGCTTCTAGGTGACATTTTCAACCTACTACTAACTAGAAGACAGTCACCATGTTTCAGAAACCCAATTTTGTATACACTGCCATTGAAGGTGTTTTACTGCTGGGATCTAATCCTCTTGACAACCTGCAGGTAGGTCTCTGAAACTTGGCTCACAGATTTGGTCCCCCAGTTGCCCAGAGCCATGCTGTGAGTAGTAAAACAGAAACAGAGCAGCAGCCCAATCCTCCAACACCTAAGCCCCATTCCCCCATATTGAATTTCTGCTCTTGGTTACCTACAGGACCATCCTATGTGATAAACTGAACGGATTTTTAAAAGATCAAAATACAGATCTCTGGGGCTGGAGAGATGGCTCAGCGGTTAAGAGCATTGCCTGCTCTTCCAAAGGTCCTGAGTTCAATTCCCAGCAACCACATGGTGGCTCACAACCATCTGAGATGAGGTCTGGTGCCCTCTTCTGGCCTGCAGACATATACAGACAGAATATTGTATACATAATAAATAAATATTAAAAAAAAAAAAAAATACAGATCTCTGCCACTAACAGCCCCTCTGTTCCCAGAGGTGAAGTTTGCAGTTTTGCTTCTATTACACTTACACACACACACACACACACACACACACACACACACACACAATCACTTCTAAGATTTGCTGTCAGAGCAGCATACTGATATCAAGTCTTCCATTATTTAAATGGATCTATAGCTGCCCGAAATGACAGATTAATCCTGTTTCTTCAGTAGCTAGGTGTTTGGCGTCACGTCTGTGAAATAACCGCAAGCCTTTAGGGCGATCGCTGCTCACATCTTTAGCAATCCGCAAAGGGCTTCCCTAGAGGCCAGCACTGGCCGAGCGATGAAATATGACTCCATAAATCGGACAGCTGAAGTGGCACTTGTATGCGTCACCATCTATCTCTGTACTTCTCTGAAGGGTACAGGGTAAGAGCTCATCCCTTGGTACTGCAACCACAAAAAGGGCCATCACAGTAGGCACTGACGAAGTATGTGCTACTTAAAACTGAAGCCACACTAAGACAGGAGGAAAGATCCTGCCGGTGTTAGCATGCCTCAGGCATTGGTAGAAACTTCAACAAGTCATCTTCAAAAGGCAGAGAGCCAGAGCTCTAGAAACCTGCAAAAATTGGCTAAGCCTGCAGTCTTCGTTGCTTTAAGTTGAGCATCTTCAAAGTCTAGAATTCTAACTGTAGGGCACAGCAGCTGCCACTGAAGATCTGATCCTCTCAGTTTTGGCAGCTCTCAACTTGAGATTCTAGCAAAAGAATTTTTCAAGTTGCTATTATTGCCTGTCATGGATTTATAAATATTGTGCACTATCTGCTGTGGCATGGCTCTCATGGGACGCCAGAGCATGCCAAACGCATAACAGAATGAAAAACAGTTTCTATTCTTCAAATAAATGCTAATTTTTTAAACTGTGCTCACAATGTGTTTGGTGACCAGCTCCGATGGTACAGAATATGTATCAGAGAGGGGGAAGCTGACTGTCTTCTCTAGCAGCATTCAGCTGCTGCTTTCATTAAGCTTGTTTAATTAGATTCCAGATGCTAATTTGCAAGTCGATACCAGAGGGTTCAGGACAGTTTGCCTTTGAATCCACTCCCTGTGATGTCAGGGTCCTGCCGCACTCCACTAGCCTTCGGCGGCCCTCGCCAGTATTCTGACAATTAGTGCAAAGAGGGGACAGTATTGGTCTTGACGGACTAAATATTAATCTTCTGCCTATTTTAATGAATTATAATCTTCAAGAGTTGAAATTTTTCAACAGGCCAAATGAAAACAATCCTTCTTATAGAAAAGGACTAGAAAGAGAAGTGCCCTAAGTTACTGATCCAATAGCTTCATTTCCCCACCCACCCCCCAACCCCAGGTAAAGTCTGCATTTCTGGACCATCACTATATTTCCAGGTACTTTGGTCACATTCCTTACAATTGACTAGAAAATTATCTGAAAAGGTCACAATATGATTAACATTAGAGTCCCCACTCAGCTACCCTGTTGGGTAACAATGACTGCCAGGCTTCTTACACAAGCCTTATCAGAGAAAAGAATCAGCGGGCATGGCAACATGCAGCTTAGCAACACCTCAAGTAACTGCCCTTGTCATGTCACCTTCCACACTAAACCCGCTGGTCTCACAGAATGCTGAGTATTAACAACAACAACAATAATAAAGTAAGGTACTTATTATCAGTAAAATTCTATTTTGATGCATTTTTCATTTTTTTTTCCTGAGAGAGGGTTTCTCTGTAGCACTGACTGTCCTAGAACGCACTCGGTAGATCAGGCTGGCCTCTAACTTTGGGAATCTGTCTGCCTCTGCCTCTGCCTCCTTGAGTGCTGGGATTAAAGGTGTGTGTCAGCAATGTCCAGCAAAATTTCCACTTCTAACACAGCTGAACACTATGAACACCAAAGGCAAAGGCTGCTTCAGAAAAGGATGAGCCTGAGTACAACTTAATAAAGTTATTTCTGTCCCATCCACAAATACTGACTAACTAGTATGTGCCACAGCCCTGTAGAGACCAAGCACCAAGGAGACAAGGCAAGAAGTCCATGTTTGCGGCCAACCTGGACTACATACCGAGAGCCTATCTCAAAAAGCAAACAACAACAAAAATGGCTGAGTTTGTACGAGGGACCAACCAGCACAATATAAGTAAGGAAACTGAAATGGATAAAGGCAGAGCCCACCCCTCAATCCTCCAAGTTAGCAGCAAGGGAGAAAACTGGGCAAGTGAAAACTATGAAATTGCTCCAAGCAACACGCAGGCATCAACTAGCTGAGAACCTCTAGAGACCGAATGTGCCTTACATTCACAGCTAGCTACTTGTTTCTCCCAAATGCTGAACCAAGAGCTTTCACTTGTGGCAAGTCCATGGCTCAGATGACCTGAGAGCAGAGGCACATCTCAGGGTCTTAAAGAATCCCCGCTGGGTTGACAGAGGCTTTTCTGGACTGTGCCTTCTCAATGAGTACTTGCCCCAATCCCCATTTTCTGTCCCTGGGTACTTTATGGGATATCTATAGCACTGTAGAGAAGTGTTCTGGCTATCTTCCTGTTGTCTCAAAAGTACGTTCTGAACTTTCCAGACAGGAAGAAAAGGAAGTCCCCTTGGTCCTCGGGTTGTCTTTTTTTAAAAAAAATATTTATTTATTTATTTATTTATTTATTATGTATGCATGCAATATTCTGTCTGTGTGTATGCCTACAGGCCAAAAGAGGGCACCAGACCCCATTACAGATAGTTGTGAGCCACCATGTGGTTGCTGGGAATTGAACTCAGGACCTTTGGAAGAACAGGAAATGCTCTTAACCTCTGAGCCATCTCTCCAGCCCCCTCCGGTGGTCTTTGATGACTCAGCTCAGGGTCCTTCTGCCCTGACAAGCAAGTACTGAGAGCTGGAAGCTGGAAAACAGAGATGGTCTCATTGCCCCTGCACTCAAGAAGCTCCCACTCCTTGGCAAGTGGGGAAGATGCCTAAAAAAAATAGCCAGCAAAAGTGTAGAACAGAGTTACAACGGAGCACAGAGACACACATGAATGAGAAATCCCAAGGGCTGCGGGCACACATGAACAGGCAAGAATGGCTGGAGTGACTTCTGTTCCCTAACACTCAAGGGTTACGTTAGGGTGATACATTTCCATAAACAGCATTCACCCACATTAAAACAAGCACATAATACCCCAGATGTCACGATACTCATTACATCTAAGACAAATTAAGAGGAAGCTCAAGAAGAGGGGTAATGGAGGCAAAAAAAAAAAAACAAAAAACTACAGCATCTTGATTTAATGACAGCTACTGACTGTAACTCCATTCCTGCGCATTTTATGACATATCAACTATAACAATTTACTGCTAAAATAAAGAACATTTTAAAGAAAAATAATAGCCTCAATGGTACTTGGACATGGCAGGGAAACAGTTCAATACACAAATGGCAAACTCAAGACCCAAGACTAGATTAAGTCTCCCCAATAACTTTCATTATTGTTGTTTTCTGAGACAGGGTTTTCTCTGTAGTCCTGGCTGTCCTCGGACTCACAGAGATCCGCCTGCCTCTGCCTCCCAAGTGCTGGGATTAAAGACGTGCACCAGTACACTGTGGCTTTACTGTTTTTATTTTATCAACAAACTTACACTAATCTTGAGTGTGTGTTTGTGTTGTGGGCTAAGAATCAGACTCAGGGCCTCACACAGGCTAGGCAAGTGCTCTATTAGTAAGCCACACTCCCAAATCAAGATTTTTTTTTAAAGTATCCATTAACATGAATGCAGGTTTTTATAGTATTATCTACAGGCAGTTGTTAAGACTATCACTTGGGATTTAAGAGTGATTTTCACTAATTGACAGTGTTAAATTTCAACCTAAAATTATAAATTTATATAATGGGAATTGTTTCAACCTGTCTCAGGGTCTCACGGGTAATGTAGAAGAACATTAAATGTTTCAAATACAGGCATACTAAATCTAAGAAATGTTCTCTTCAGAATGATAAAATTCCAAGCTGTACTGAAGGGAAGCTGATATCTTTTCTCCCCAAATCATACCCACCTTAAATGCATGGCTTTTGAACTATTTATAATTCAGGCTTGACACAGTATAAAATTACTTTGGCGGAGCATCAGGTCACTTTTAATAAACCTCAGATTTTAACTCTTTCTGTAATTATTAGTTTTCCTTAACATATGGAAATTCTAATCAACTGAAAAAGATAAAACTTCCAAGAAAATCTGAAAAGATTAAAGTGTTTAAAGATGAGCCTGACATTAAACTTCTCTATTAGAAAACTCGAGACTCTAGGTTCGGGTCCTTTTCTTTTTAAGTGACCTAGTATACATAATTGTTTCTCTATGTAGTTAAGGACACCAAATAGAAAATAATGCTGATATAAGAATCAATTTTCACACTGAGAAATGAGAACAGAATTCTAATTTCATTTACAGTTTTACACTTGGCCCTGCTTATTCATCTTAATTGGCGTTCAGAGGCTATCATTTTTAATAGAAAACATCTACCTAGATTCTATATGTTTAATTCCTGTAGCTAGGAGAAAAGGATCACACGGAGTTCATGGAACACATTATTTGTGGTGTTAGTCTCACGTACCAAGGGCACAGGAGACACGTGTCCTGGCTGACCAGTTCTGTCTTTCATAGAAAATGGCCCAAACCTGAAGGGCAGAGAGAACTTTGAAGCATTAACACTTACTGCTTCAATGACAATGACAGAACGGAAGAACAAAGTATTTTTCACATGCCATCTTCTCCCAAAGATGATCAGGCACAAAATACTGTCAAAATGTCTGTCTTTTTGGTCCTAAACAAAATATTTGCAAAATCAGAAAGAACAGAAAAGATGAGGTGAAACACTCCTGAACGGCTTACCTATGAACCACTGAAAAGGACTGATGCTCCCTATCAAAAAACTAACCATCAAGACATCCAGTACAAACAGAGATGACTCCTGATTAGGGCAGGTTAATCGAGGGGAAGGAGTGGGTTATGTGGCACCACAGGAACCCAGTATACTGACCACGCCTTTGGAAGCAGCAACACAAGATCAATACATCTGCTATTAAAGGGATTTCTTTGGAAGAGAGTTTTCATGGAGAATGCATCTATCATTAAAGCAGACAGGCCAAGTCTTTCACAAGATGCTACCTCTTCTACTACCAAAGTAAATACAGTCAAACAATCCCTTACAAACACACTTGGAACACTAGATCCCTAACGCCCTGAAAGGACGCTACATGTGCACATTTTTATCCCCACTTCTGCCAGAGACTGGAAAGTCTACAGAGATTTTAAAAACTGACCCATTTTTAGGTTAGGTCTGTGTGACATGAAAGACATACATAGTTACTCTATTTTTAGTGAGGGAACAGAAAAACAGGTTGTTCTGGTATCCTGACACAAAAATCTCAGAACACAGGAAAATATCCCACATTGCAAAGAGTGTGAAAGAGCCCAGAGTGGGTTCCCCCAGTCTGAGGGGGAGCACAGCAGGGCCACAGGCCACCACAATGAATGCTTTCACAAGCAGCAGGTCTCCTCAACAACTACCCGTGTCAGCACAAGGAATGACAGTGCTGCACAAGCTCTGGTGGAAGCAGTCAGCCTGTAAATGTCTGACACACAACTGGGAAAATATCTGAAAGCAGGAAGCTGCAAGGCTTACATACCTCCATATCTGGTCTAAACTTATCTTCAAACACAGCCATTGCTGCCAAGGAACCGGAACCTGTAAGAAAAAGATGCACTTTTAGTGTATTTTACCAGCACTCCGCATCTCCACCTCCAGTTTACCTTGGGTAAGCAAAAGCAGTCAAACATGGCCAGTGTCACATTCAGTTCAGTGTCAGGGCCAAGTCTAGAGGCCACATTCAAGAAAAAGTCAGTGCTCTTCCAAGCTGGAGCCACTTACTAGTTAGGGAGCCCTGAAACTGGCCCTCTTATTACAGGGTTAACTGTGCAGCAGTTGCAGTGAAATACTGATGCTTAAAAATGAGGTCATGGAGAATCTGTATTTTTCCAAGAGGGGAGTGCCCCATAATTCCCTCTATCCTATGTGAGGAAGCCTGTGCTCCACACTTGCTTTGGTGAGCTGCTGGACACAGTGCTAAATACCAAACCTGTTAAGAAGACATTGTTTTAATGATGTGGTCTTGGTAAAGTCACTTTGGCACATAGGCAGGGAGGCAGATACAGCACCAACAATGGTAATGGGACTTCGAGCTGAGCTACCAGGTTACCCCAGTTACTACAGTAAAATACTGCATTCCGTGGCATTTATTTGGAGCTATTAGTTTGTACTTTGAGGACTAACAGCTGAGTAGACAAAATGACAAAGATACAAAAATTTATTACAATAGCAAATGGCTGAAAGGTTATGCTGCACAGTTATTAGCAGAGCAAATTTATCCTTAGCAAGGTTGGATGTAAAGGCATTACAAATAAGCCTGGCCTCTGAGTGGACACAAAGGCAGCTCAGCACTATTTGAAAATGTAAACTTGCTTTGTCCAGAACCCAGAGAAGCTTCAGAAAACCGTCATCTGTCTACACAGGGCTCTGGCATCATTTCAGGGCACTCTACTTTTAGAGAGAGGATACAGTTGTCCACAATTTTTTACTCCAATTAGAAGATTTTTTGGCATTTATTACTTTTTAACTTGTTTTGCATAACACTATCTATTTAGTGGGGTCACAGAGAAAACCATATTTTCTATTTAAAATGATTTGTGTACATCGCTTGACCACCTCAATGGTTTAGCAAAGGAAAAAGGCAGCGATTAAACAGTTTCAAATGAGGTGTCCTGCTGATTTTATCAAGTCTGCTGAATGTATAATGAAAAAGGAGAAGCTGACAGCAACACTACACTGAGGAAATACAGACTACCTTATCTGAACCATTTAAGGAGGTCCAATTATAGATCAAATTTAAAGGGTAGAAACAGCAGATTTACAGACACAAATCAATGAACATGGTAATCCCGATGAATATGACAGATACTCCTGTTACAGAATATTGCTGTGGTTGAGGATCATTACCTTCACAGCACCGGATACATCACATCTAAAGCAGTGGGAAACGTCAAGTGTAGACCAACATTACAAGCAATGACTATTCATTTAGGTTCTGGGAGCAAAAGACAACCCCATTTCCCCTTTTTGCATTTCTTCTCTTTGTGTGTGTAGGGTGTGGGGGACTATAATGATCTAAAGGGACATTCAAAGAAGATGGACATTCAACAGATATAAAACTGGTGTGTTCTAAAACACCCTAGCAGATATGCAGGTGCAGGCTCCTTGAGAAATGTGCTCACATTCGACCAATGGTTTCATCAGTCCCCAGCTCACCACGAGGTTCAGGGGTCAAAAGGGAATAAACAAACAAATAAATATCCTCGGAATCTGTTTCAAGGCACAGATAGAAACTCAAATTCTCTAGGTCATACTAGGAAAAACAAAGCTGGTTTTGTGTGGAAAACAAAGGACAGCTGTCAGGAGGAAACAAGAAAACGGCAAATGAGGGGATCTCTGGAAACAGTTCCCGCAAAGTGTTCCCGCAGAGTGGCCAAAGGCAAGCTTGCCTTCCAATGTGTCCAAGAGTATCTATCTCGAGGAAGAGCCCAAGGGTAAATGGACTAAACTAACAGGCTCAAAATCCACATTTAAAAAGGATACAAAAAGACAGGGCATTTACCCAAGAGCTAACAACTTTGTAGAGAATGGAAATGAGTTATCATTAAAGAAACAAACCAAGTTTAGCTTGAAGGCATTTTTCCTGAAAAAAAACAAAACAAAACAAAACTGGCCACTTGTTCTTGTGAGCCATCCTTTCTTGGCACTTCCTCAGTAAGTACTTCTCTATTCTTTCTCCTAGGCATGTATTTGCTTCTGTTCAGCTTCATTCAGTATTTAAAAAAAAAAAAAAAAAAAAAAAAAAAAAAATTCCCACCCAACCAAACAATTCTTCCTCAATCTGAAGCTGCTTCCTGTAACACCACAGACGCAATTTCTCTAGGCAGAAAGGACACACCAGAACCCCCAACTCCTGGTACAAAAAAGGTGTGTCTTGTGTTTGGGGGTGAGGGCAGAGGGCGCTCCACAGTACAGAGCTGTAGGTGAAGACAGGAGGACCGTGAACAAGGCAACTCTGCTTTCCTGTTTACCATCGTCTTCCACACACAGGAGACAGTTTCTGGAAAGAACCTCCTAAACTATGCTTCACTCTGCTCTCTCGGATCAATACAAGTGGTTCCAAAATAAACATAAAAAGAAATTCAACCTCAAGAGAATTCCAACATCATTTGCAAATTAGCTCCTGCCCCCAGTTTACAGGAAAGAAGGGATCTGGTGCCCCCTTTGATGAGTCCATAGAAGGGCTAGGAAATGGCACACTCCCTGTCGACAGGTTTGACTACAGTCAAATATGCTGCACAGAAAGTATGGATAAGAATTCACACAGGACTGCAGCTGTCAAAGCCACAGAGGGCAGAATAAAATTATCAGAGAACTTCAAGGCAATGCAATGAGAGCTGCCATTAAAAGACTCAACAAGAAGAGTGTCGCTAATGTTTATTCAAGCTCCCAGATCTTGGTCTGAGCCCAAAATAAGATACAACAAATCATCAGACAAATGCCAGACAGGTCCAGTCACCACGTGACCTACAAAATGCTCAAACACTGCATCTCACTTTTTCTATACACCATTAATGGACACCTGGAGCTGCCCACTGCCTCAGCATCTAGCCACCTAGCCAGGTATTACCATACACAAAGCCAGGGCAAATTCTTTTGAAAGACCATTTATTTATTCTATTTTTTATTTTAAAAACATGAACACCTCTGAGTTTCAAACCATCTGGTTTCCTGTAAGGAAGAAATGTACACAAAGGCAGAGAACAGCTTGCCAGCACAGGAGCCTGTGCTTCACATACAGCGTGTCCAGTTAAGAAATGAAGGAAGGAAGGAAATTTATGCCCTGGCGATGCTGAAGCATGCACAGGCAGTCCCATATGGGCAGTTCTGTTGAACTTGTCCATATTGAGTTTCATGGTCTAAGTTGATGAGAACAACTGGCCAGGTCTCTTCCTCAAGAGGGCACCAGATCTCATTACAGATGGTTGTGAGCTACCATGTGGTTGCTGGAAATTAAACTCAGGACCTTTGGGAGAGCAAGCAGTGTTCTTAATGGCTGAGCCATCTCTCCAACCCTGTCTGGTTAAGAAACTGGACACTAGTGACACCTACTTTCCACACATGGAGGCTGAACTCTGTGAACACAAGATGTACAGCCAGTGCTCCATAAACTCTCACTCCAGCAGGAATGACAGCACATCGAGAGAAAAGGAAGCAAACAGGGCCCACTGGTGAGCACCAATGTGCCATATGTAATGTCCTATGTCATTTAGTTTTCCCTATAGCAACTCACTGCAATGGCAACCATCTCACCCAAGATTATAGGCCCAACATGCACAGAAGCAGAATTCCATCTCAGCTGACCTTATACGGCCCTCTCACACAGAAAGCTCTATTTACATAAGACAATTATGAAAGGATACACAAGACTAGTCATGACTAGGCTTTGCTACCCTTTCCTTCCCCAATGCACATACTTCACACTCTACTTTCAGTTTCCAAAGGCCCATGCTAATTTCAGCCTTCTCACCGTGGTAAGGGGCAGTGGCTGGGACCCCTGACAGTCTACCACACTCCTAATCACCTTCAAATCCCAAGAGTCCTCCCTCATTACCACCCAGCCCACAAGAGCCTACCACTTTCCTTTGAGGCCTGTCCTCCCTTTCCACAGCTGCAGCCCCACACCAAGCACCAAACAAATCCATATTGGATTACACTGTGCTGAACAGAGAATGCAACTGGCAGGAGTCAGGGAAGCTGAACAAGTCCTAAAGAGTGATGACAGCACCTAGCATCCTAAAAAGTATAAAAGAATATTTACTGCCTCGTGACTAATTCACCACACTAGACTGAATAAAAGGCAAACAGATATAACCCAAGTTCAATTTTCAAAAAGATGTCTTAAAGCAACAAAACTGCATTCAATTTATTATCTCCTACCCTAGTGAGGCCAAGTATCCCACTCTTCCTGGGTTTCTGTATCCTACTAGCAAAGCTCTCCATCTCCTAGGAGTGTCCATGTAACTGCTTCTTAGCAACCTCCACAAGTCTGTCCTTTTTCAGCCCACCCACAGTTACTGAGTAGCCACTGTTGCTTCCCGAACAAAGCTCTCTAAAACAGGAAGAAAAAAAGAGGGATCAATTTGGTAACTAGCATTTAGAGATGACTTTGTGTAACCCCTGAAATGCCTACATACTCACTATCTGCCTTACCTCCAGGTCACTGTCCTCCTGCAAGTCCAATCCTTACCAATTCAGCCTCTCTTGATACCCAACACACAGAGAAAATCTACATCCCAGGGTGCTGGCACTAGCAGGGCCAGGAACTGTGCTCCGTGAACACTCAATCCATGGCAGCCACTCAGGTGGGCAATGCCCTACCCTGGCCTCCCTAGCAAGATGCTTACTAAAGGACTGACTCTTCCTGCAACTGAGACCCTGCAAATCCTGGAAAGAGGGTGCTGTCTACTCCATCACTGTCCCCCCGCAGTTCTCTGAGATGAAACTGGTGGGACAACTACTGTTGACCTGCAGAAGGAGCTCATGTCCAAAGGTCACATTTCCACCTAAGACTTTATTTCATTTAAATTTATTTATATGTGCATTGGTGTTTTGCCTGCAGGTATATTTGTGAGGGTGTAAGATCTTGGAGTTACAGGCAGTTGTGGACTGCCATGTGGGTGCTTGGAGTTGTACACAAGTCTCCTGGATCCTCTGGAAGAGCAGCCAGTGCTCTTAACCACAGTACCATCTCTCCAGCTCCTCCACCCAAGATTTTAAATGAAATATCTATTCCTGTAAGTTATCAGGTCACTAACTTTAAAAAAAGAAAAAAATGTTAGGGGCCGGGCGGTGGTAGCACACGCTTTTAGTCCCAGCACTTGGAAAGCAAAGGCAGGAGGATCTCCGTGAGTTTGAGGCCAGCCTGGTCTACAAGAGCTAGTTCCAGAACAGGCTCCAAAGTTATAGAGAAACTCTGTCTCGAAAAACACACACACACACACACACACACACACACACACACAAATAAGATGTAATGTAAAATACAAGTGCTGAAACTCAGAAAAATGTGTAAAATGCAAAATATTAACAACTGAAAGGCTCAAACAAAAACAACATCATTTCTAACAAAGATACAGTAGTATATAAGCTGAAAAAACAGATACGTGGTCAGAAACACAACTTCATTAGTAGTCAAATAAAATAAAGCAGCCACTGTCTGCCTTTTAAATTAACAAAGATTCAGAAGAGTAACAACCAGCGCTGACAAAGATGTGATAAAACTGGCACAGTAGTCCACTGGAAGAGGCAAAAGGGGACAGAATTTTTCTTCCATGAATCTGAAAAGATAACTGGTAACCAGAAGCTATGAATACCCACCAAACCCCACTCCACCCACTCTCATCCCACCCCGCAGGGAGTTGTTCTAAGGAAGAAAGTTGCATACGGAGGGTACATTGTTTAGAGCAAGAAACAGCAGCAATAAAACAAAAACCCAGAGATATCTAAAGGTCTAATAAGCAAGAGATGGGAGAAATAAATATTGAAGTATTATATGCACAAATCAATTAAGTATGTCAAAGCAGAAGTACTTTCATTTCCAGTACCAAGGGTCCATAAGAGAACCTTCAGTGGAAAAGAGCATCTTCTAAAACAGTATGGGTAGAAATGCTTGCTTAACACAAATGACACAAGGCTTGCAGCATATGAATCCAAACAGAAGCTTAATTCTGAAAGACTAGTTTTAGTTTGTTTTCTTGTATTTAAAATTTTCTCTTCAAAAAGCACATATTACTTGAAATTTTTAAGGTATAAATTTAAAGAAAATCCAACACTGAAAGGATAAGCAAAACCAGCAAACCTTGCTATCGTCACATCTTTCTATCTAGCAGCACAAGCCTGAAGGTCAATCCATGATAAATCAAGAGGACCAAGGAAGAGCAGCAGTCAGTCACCACAAACATACCATGTCCCTCTTTACCTAGAGCACACCAGCACTTACATAGAAGCAGACTCTGGCAAACAACAGCAAGACACACAATCCTAAGGAATTCCAAGGCACACTGAGATCCACTGGTTTTGTAACTCTTCAGACATGGCACATAATACTGGTCCCACTTTTTAAACAGGGGAGGTTGACACAATACATGGCTTATGACCAGCAGCACATCAAGAATTTTGAAGCTGAGCCAGGAATGGTGGTGCACGCCTTTAATCCCAGAATTTGGGAGACAGAGGCAAGTGTATCACTGTGAGTTCAAGACCAGTTTGGTCTATAAAGTGGGTTCCAAGGCAGCTAGCTAGGGCTGTTACAGAGAAACCCTGCCTCAAAAATTGATTAATTAATTAATTTAAATAAAAAAAAAACAAAACAAAAAAGTCAAAATCTGCTTTTTGTGGAGTTTTGGTTTGTTTGCAATAGTCTTCCTACATAGTTTAGACTAGCGCAGGAAAGTAATCCTGCCCGAGCGTCACTGTCATCCCCTCCGTCCCCACATCTACTTTTCTTTTTCTTTGGTTTGTATCTGTGGTACTAGAGATGAGACCCAGGGCCTCACACATGTCAGGCAACAATGATGCCCCAAGCTACACTGTTCACCCAAAAGTCAGAGGGTTCTCTCCCTTCCACCACATCTCTGACACAAGAAAGCCAAGCACCAAGGTCAAGATTATCAAAGACAGCCTAGAAAAGACTGTTTTCTTCATTTACCACTCCTACCAAGAAATCAGGTTAGCAGGTTTTTCCTTTCTGGTTGATTTCATACTAATTACCACACATCTGAATATAATCTGCATTATTTTTACCTAAAAATTTTAAAAAAATTGAATTTTTGTTTATGTCTTAAATGATTAAACATGTTGTTAGTGTCTAGCAGTGACACTTGGGTATCTGTTCTAGGAGTATTTATATTACATAACCACATTTTTTTCAAAAAGCAAAATTAGTTTTCATTTTTTGAAACCTCAGAAGGCACTTTACCAGCATTAGTACAGATTGAATAGCTTTATCCAGAATGACTGGGACCAAAAATAATTTGAATTTCGGATTTGGGGAAATATGCATACATACAATTATAATGAAATATCTTGGGATGGGACCCAAATCTAAACATGAAATCATCTGCTTCATATGCAACCTATACACATAGCCTGAAGGTAATTTTATGCAATATATAAGGGGATCTCAGTTCCGGTTGCAATCTGTCACATGAGGTCCAGTGTGACAGTGTCTACCTGCAGTTATAATACCCAGTTCCACACTTCAGAGGTGGGATGTTCAACCTATAGCTCAGCCTGAACCTGTTTTTCTGCAAGAACTCAGAACAAAATCTGAGATGTCTTGTGAAAATTCACAGCCTCTTACTTGCTCTATATATTTTTTGTTTTGTTTTGTTTTGTTTTTTTGGTTTTTCGAGACAGGATTTCTCTGCAGCTTTAGAGCCTGTCCTGGAGCTAGCTCTTGTATATTTTAAATGCCTGCATTAACATAGACTGTGTACAGGTTTGGTTTGGGGGTTTGTAGCATATTCTTTTCATATATCAGTGTTTAAATACTAAATCAAACTTAGTGATTCTGTAGTCATCATTACTAGACAGCTAAAACTGAATTGCTTCTCCTGCCTAAACTCGAGGAAGTGGGGCAGGTGGGACTCTGCCCTGAAGTCACGTGCTGGGGACAGTTCTCCATGTTACAGACTATAACTGACATCCCACGTGTTCCAAGTAGCTTTCCAACAGCAGAGCAGCTGGCAAGAAGAATGAAAATTTAAACCTAGGTCTGGGAGCTAGGAAGCCCGGCACTACTCAGAAGCAATTCAAGACACGCAAGTCATGCAGGTTCTGAAACACACAGCTACCCAGTAGGCCATGGTTCTGGACATACTGGTTTCTCTGGGCACATCAGACTGAGTACCACAAAATGCTACTGCCTCAAAAACTAGGGTATCCAGTACAGCAGCTGCCCTAGCTTCCTTTCCCCACATCTTCAATGGCCCTTGCGGACTGAACAAGACACTGTGCAAAGCTGAAGGCTGGGGCATAGTGAGAGCTCAATGAAAGTTACTTGTCATAACGACTCTGGGACAGCTCCTTGTCCTCCAGCAGTGACTTGATACACTCATTCTCAACAGGTCCCTGAGCAGTAGCTTTAATGGAAACCAAGATGTTCAAAATTTCTTTTCTCAATGTCAAGAAGTTCTGAGAGGTAGCAGGAAATGGATTCCCACTGCTTTCCCCCAAATCAATTTTATCAGAGCTTCACAGGAAAAAAGGCTGCCCCTGCTAAGAAGCAGTATGTTTTAAGCACCCAAGGACCTGCTTGCAACTGTGGTCTGCCAAGGTGGAAGATGTATGCAGCGATAAAGGAGACACCACTGAACTTTCTAATCCATCAGTGTCAGCTCTCCCTGACAGAGCACTTACTCACACTTGCTCATTGTTAGTCAACTGGCCACTCTTCCTGGGGAAAATCTGGTACTTTCCACAGACCTACGGATGGAGGTCATTTTTCACTCCATTTCCGTCTACAAGGCCTTGTCTCCTGGTACTGGTACTTGCACTGAGGGCTGACAATGCCAGTGTGTGAAAAGCTGATTTATGAATATGAAGCAATGCTGGTGCCAGGGGACTGTGCTCAGCCACTAGAGAGCAGTAGAGTACCTCTCTGGGCTCAGAAAGACTAAGCTGCAGATTTGAAAAGGTTTAATTGTATGCATGCATTTCATTAGAAGCCTTGGCCAAAAGCTTTGGAGGCGGGCAGCAGGGCAAGCAATCAGACAATCTTGCACGGCTTGCTGAAATCCAGATTTGTCCTTTGTCAGCATAAACAGTTTAATTTGATGTTTTCACTCCTGAGTAAGCACTGAGTATTACAGCTAAACCCTCTTGAGGGGAAGAATGCCTCCTTTTCATCAACAAATATACTTCAATGTCTGGGTCTACTTTTAATTCCCAATAAACTGTTGGAAATATACTCCCAGTTAATATGCTGGAAATATGTATGTTCTTAATCATCCAACATTTTTAACTCAAAAACTAGAATCTCAAACAATGTATCTCCTACTCTACATGTGTACTTGTGAGTAAATATGTAAAACACCACTTGAAGGGAATGGGATTTTCCTCATAATTGCAACTGTAAAGTCTCATAGACCTGACAGGTTATCAACAATCCTAAATGCCTGAAAACTCAGGGCATCTAGACTTAAAATGTAGAAGGTTTTCTTATTAATGCATTTTAGTGACATGGCAAGAGATATGGAGAGAAAGGGTCTCTTAAAACTCCAGGCTTATTTGGGTTAAGATGAAGGGTGAAAACCACCTACACATATGCCTGTCCTCTTGGTCACCCACATGCAGGCACCAGACAGGAGGTCTGAGGCTTGGAGCTGAGGACGCCATCAGCCACTGCACCTGCCTGCCACAGGACAGGGAAGCACCTCTGCGCTCCATTGCAGAACCACTTCCTATACTGCGGGTTAAGCCTGCTTTGCAAGTCTTTCCCAAGCTGTCATGTCCCTCAGAACCCTCAGAAAAAAGGGAACAGAGATTTTAGTGATTTATGCGGCATCCCTGATTTTAATCATAAAACACGGTACAAACAAGAAATCCCACTTACTGAAAAAAATGGGCAGTTAATTCATCTGTATCTTCTTTTCAGTCATGGAAAAATCTACATTCAGAAATGAAGAAACCTGCTCGAAGCTACACAGCTAGCAATGTAAGAATGGGAACGGACCCTAGCACTGGAAACAGCACTGTCCTCATTCTATAAACTACCCAGAAAAGCAAAATGGCCTTCCACTTAATACAACCTAAAATCAGAAAATAAAAGCAGCAAGTGCTAGGTTATGAGTTCAAAGGCACTTTGGTTTTAGCTGGTCCAATTCTGAGGTAAGAGCAGGGAAAGAGGAATTAGTTAACCTCAATCTCTCTGAAGTGGGATTTAAAGCAAAGAACGTAAGACTGACACTTCCTTTAACTGATCTAAAATACTCCTGGCAAGGGCTTTTATTTGGTTGTGGGTAGAGAGTGAGTACTGAACTTTCAAAGTCAATTTCATGGGAAAATGTCAGAGCTAAAAAAAAAATAAGAAAATATTAATTCAATACCTTCAGTATTTTACTGACACCAAGAACAAAGTCTACTCTGGTCAGAAAAAAAGCTAGCTGTTATTACATTCCATTCCAGGTAACATCATGATTTTACAAGGAGAGGTTTCTCATCTCTACCTAAGGGCACCATCTATTGGCTTAGTACCACCTTTGCAGCAACCAGGAAGCCAGATAGAGAATTCAACTTCCAAGTGCTTTCAGCTCCCAGCTGTTTTCTTTTTGGCACTCTACAGCTATAGAAATCTTAAGATTCAAAATCCATGGGGTTACACATTTTAAATCTTCTAAAATGAACTTTATGTGTACTAGTCAAAGCAGGGAAAGGTGCCTGAGAAATCTGAGCACACAGAATTGCATAGCAAATGACTGCAACCCTCCACAAACATTTACTATGTGCTTCCTAGCAAGTGTTGTCACTCAGGGCATCCACTGCACCTTCAAACCCTTCTCAAGGGGACAGGACCTTTAGCCATTGTTTGGAGAGCTCAGTCAGGCCTAGAACTCTCAATGTAGCCATACTAAAATACTCCTACCTCAGCTTTCATATTACTGGGATTAAAAGCATACATTGCCACATTCAGCTTCTAGCCAACATTTTACAGCAGAAATCAAGATAAATCATAGATAGCCAAGAAAGTTTGCCTTAAAAGTTAAAGCTACACTGACTCCAAAGATGAGCTCTTTTCACAATACCTCAAAAAATGGCACCGAGGGCAGAGCAGCACATGCAGGTAACAGTGCAGATATTATATTATGTTCACAGACATAATATCTCAAGTAACAGTGCACAGTGACCATGTGTTCACAGACATAATATCTCAGGTAACAGTACACAGTGACTGTGTGTTCACAGACATAATATCTCAGGTAACAGTACACAGTGACTGTGTGTTCACAGACATATCAGCACATTAGAAGGATACGATTAGTAGGTATGGCTCTCAGCTCCCAAGATTAAAAGGCCAAGTTTGATTTGCAGACTTGCCAAAAATAAAGACACTACCACCATCAAAATCACACCAGCTTCATTTTTAAAATAACAGATCTCAGGTTCCAAGACATTAGGTCCAAGCAGAGCTAGGCCTAAAGCCAAAATTTCCACAGCTTCTTCCAAAACTCTAACTTAAACCTCGGTACTTCCTGAACAGTCCTCTCGGGGCCACTGCTGTCTCACAAAGCTTCCAAGAAATCAAGTTTCCTGGACCAGCACAGATCCTTCCTGGCCTCTGATTCAAAGGATGCAGGGCACAAAAAGAAATCTATAGTGATATATAGAACTTCTAAAACTCCCAAAGCAGCAAAAAGACCCCCAGCAACACTTCAGTGACGAAGTCCATAGACCAGTCTTCTAGGAAGGTATCCACAAATGCCGAAGAACTAAATACAGCTGCAGCTAAATCCATAGCTGACTTAGGAACTAAAAGTGAATATGAAACATTTCCCATCCTGAAGCATGTTGATTTGATCCACTACAGGAAACCTTCCCAAATTAAGCCCCAGGGAGACAGCAAGTCTGCACAACAGGAGTGGTCGCACTCATCCATCCCTGCAGCGCTGGGGAGGCTGGGCAGGGAATCAGGAGTTTTGAGGTCAGCCTAGGGTATATAGCAAGCCTCCAGAAGGGGGGATATCTACACAAAGAGTGTACTTTAGTGTAAAATATAGAAAAAGTGATCCTCAAATTCTCTTGTACAGCAGGCTGGCCTTGAACTCATTGAGATCCACCTACCTCTGTCTCCCAAATGCTGGGATTAAGGGCGTGTGCCACCACTGCCCAGCTAATTCTCAGCTTCTCTATATGTGGTGGTTTGAGCACAAATGGACTCATGTATTTAAATGCTTAGTTATCAGGGAGTAGCACTATTAGAAAAGAATTAACAGGTGTGGCCTTGTTAGAGGAAGAGTATACGAAGGGTGGGCTTTGAACTTCCAAAACCTCATGCCAAGCCTAGGCTCTCTTCTCCTCTGTTTGCAGATGAGGATGTTGCTCTCAGATACTTCTCCAGCACCATACCTGCATGCCACCATGCTCCCTGACAGGATGATAATGGACTACTCCTCTGAAACCATAAGCAAGCTCCTAGTTAAAGGTTTTCTTTTGTAAAACTTGCCTTGGTCGGCCGGGCGGTGGTAGCGCACGCCTTTAATCCCAGCACTCGGGAGGCAGAGGCAGGCGGATCTCTGAGTTCGAGGCCAGCCTGGTCTACAAGAGCTAGCTCCAGGACAGGCTCTAGAAACTACAGGGAAACCCTGTCTCGAAAAACCAAAAAAAAAAAAAAATTGCCTTGGTCATGGTGTCTCTTCACAGCAATCCAATAGTGACCAAGGCACTGTTCATATTCCAGCTTAATTTCAGGATTCATCTGTCTGTAAGACAGGACACTGGTTTGTTTCTGCCTCTCTGCCCCCAACTTCTTAACTATTCAGGGCCCCTGTAAACTAGGGCTTAGGAGGGATATTCCAGTAATTAGGAAATTGTGTACTCAGTTTATCTGGAGATAGACTTTTCCTCAATAGCCCTTGTAGTGACCCTGCATCTTCCCTAATGATGTATACCAATGTTTATTCCTTACCTAAATTGTCCAAGGGCCTCATTTCCAGGAATGTCATGCTTGAAATGTATTCATGTTAATTCTCTATGTGGATAAGCAGGCAAAATAAAAATTTTGTATACCACACCAATGCTGCTATAAGGAACACTGCCAACCTAACAAAAAGAGGGTCCCCAAGCTTCTCCTGACATGACTTCAATCTGCCTAATAAAGGAAAGATGGCAAGTCCACAGAATAAGCTAATTAATCTGAGAATTAAAAGCCTGTATTTGTCTATCAAAAAAAAATTGAAACATTCTCTCTTCCTTAATTTTTTTAAAAAAGCCAGAAACTCTTGTCCAGCTTCCACAAATCACATTGGCAATCTCTTCCAAATTAGTTTCCTAAAAACGACGTAGTATATGAAAACTTTAGCGTTCCCTCTTCTAGTTTATGCACTTCCTTGCTAGGTGTCAAGAACCCTCTGGGAGCCTCTCTCTCTACTTCGGTGGGTAAAGCCCAACGGTGGTGAAGCATCCCCCATAGCTGTGCTGCTGCGGGGTCTGAGTGCTGCTGTCCCTGCGGTCAACATGCTCTGGGGCAGGGCCAGACCACAGGGTGGTCAAGGCATTCTTCCCCCTTCCCTCCAAACCCAGTAAGACCAGCGTGTAGCAGATCACCTATGCTAGCGAGCCAAATGAGAAAGACAGGATGGGCGACATCTATTCAACATAGAAATAGACTTCAGGCACCTGGCTGGTCGCCAACACAACCCTGCGGCAAACTTTAGGTACACCTTTTTAGAAGTTGGGACTATTGGTGCTTACTGTCAAATCACCAAAAAAACAAACCAAACCAAACCCACCTTATTACAAAGTTTAGCTTCTACTTCTCATAATAAAGTCAGTTAAAAACAACAACAACAACAGAGTTTAGGTAAGTATTCATTTTCTCACTCAAGCTTCGCTAGCAGAAGCCTGAAACTCCCCCAGGGTATTCACAACCCAGGCAAACATGGACTATCTGGCTTGAGGATGGCCCTCCACCTGCTTCTTCATCGGAGCTTTGGGCTGTTGTTCATCCAAAATAATGAGCATGAATGAAAACAAAACACATCAAATCCCGCCAATTCTGCAGCTCTCCCTCAATCTAGCTCTCAACTCTCAACAGGACAGGAAGAGGAGGAAAGGCAATCAGAAAGAAGACACAAACCAAACCACAGAAACAGAACCAAGTTAGGAAAAAAGCTTTGCACAGCACCTTCCACAGGACAAGGCACAAGGCAGGCCCAGGCAGGGCGCTATGAAACTGCATGTGCTGGTTTTGCAAAGCCTCCCACTTCACAATGGACATGGACTGGAAAGAAACAAAAAATAAAACTATGTTGTCTTAGGGTTGCAGAATTATAAAAAAATTGAAAAATGTTTTGATTTTATAAAGCTATTTCAATAAATACCAGGTGGTGGTTGCTGTTACCATGCAAGGTGGAAAGGAAAATCTACACATAGAACAATCAAAAACACAAGGAACATATAAAGGTCCTTTGGGAATTTGGGCAAATATTTTTACTACTTAGAAGCAAGGCTTAGTTTAATGAAACTCGAGCTGTAAGTTGGTGACATCATACCACCAATGTTGTACTAGAACTTACTTGAGGAAAGCCAAAAGTTCAAATCCTGCTTTGCAACTTACCAACCAAGAATAACAGCTTTGGGTTTCTCATCAATAAAATAGCAACCACAGAATCAGTTGGATGGAATTTAACAGGTGATAATGTGGCAGCACCCAGTAGACTGTACAAAAAGACACTATATAAATATGCTTTATTTTTAATAAATTTAAAACACTAGATTCAATAATAAAAAAGGACCAGCCACATGAACAATGCTTTCTGCTAATTTCTTACAGCTAAATTAGAGCTACACACACAGAACAGAATCAACACTAACTCTACTCCAGAACTGAAAACCACTAGTCCACAGTAGACAGCAACTAAGGTTACTAAGTAAGTTCACTGGCACAAACAAGTTACAAAAGCAAGATTCTGGTAGACTCTTAGGACAAGATTCCACTCTCAGAAAGCACAGAGTTTTGAAGAAACTAAAAGGCTTGACAAGGCCAGGAGGAACGGAGTTTGGCTAAGGTCTGAATCCTAGAATTAGGACATGCGAGAATGGCTTCAGGCTGGACTCAGGTAACAGGGAAGATGTTTCAGACTGCAAAACTACTCCTGCAGAAGCAGCCTGGAGGTAGCAGTGAAAACATTCAGGTGAGAACAAGGGGTTGTTGCCACAGACTATACAGAGCATATACACAGAAAAGCAGCAAGAAACGAGACTAGAAAGGCTGCCCAGGTAGAAGAGTTACTGCCACATCGCAGCTACCAGCAATTCAGCGGTATGGAAGAAGACAGCAAAGAACCAACATCAAAAATGCAGGGGCCGGGCGGTGGTGGCGCACGCCTTTAATCCCAGCACTTGGGAGGCAGAGGCAGGCGGATCTCTGTGAGTTCGAGACCAGCCTGGTCTACAAGAGCTAGCTCCAGGACAGGCTCTAAAAGCTGCAGAGAAACCCTGTCTCGAAAAACAAAACAAAACAAAACAAACAAAAAAAAAATGCAGGGTCTGGCCTGTGGTTCGGCAAGCTACTGAATACTCTCCGCATCCCTCTTGCCGCTGGGCCAGTCCACAGCTGTCACATACCTGGTCAGAACACAATCTACCTCCATTTCCAAGCCTCTTTCGTATCAATGCTCCCTTTGATGCCAGACTGATGTCTCACAGCAAATCTAATCATACTAGATTAGGTAGGATTGCCTGGGGTTAGGAACCTCCAGGACAAAACCAAAACATCTTGTCTAGCATCACCTCTGGCCCATCCTCGCAATATTCACACATCTTCGTCCCTTCCTATTTCGCTTCTACTGGGCCCCTAGACAGAATCTCCCCCACTCCTCAGCACTGCTCCTGCCTCACCTACAGAGCTTGGGAAGCACAGGGCCAAGGAGGACTGCAGGTAGAGTGAAGCAGCAAACTTCTTCCTGGTTTTTTCCCCCTTATCAAACTGGCAAAAAAAAAAAAAAAAAAAAAAAAAAAAAAAAAAAAAAAAACCAAGTGTCAGGAAGGCTGCTCCAGAAAGGTATCTTTGTTTCTCTTGGAGGGAGGGTAAACTAGTGCCATCTTTTTGGAAAGCAATTTGGCAATAGCTCTTGAAAGGTAAAACACCCTGTCCTGTCTACCATATGTCACTTCTGGGGACTGCCTGCCAAGCAGCTGTACTTTCTTCCTGTGTCTGAAGAAGTCCACCCTCACATAAACAGGCTGAGCTTCAACCTCAGAGCACCCACCCTTTCCTACACAGTTCTCTGGCAGTGCACGGACTGCAGCCTCAGCTCAGAGCCTGTCCAGCTACCGCTGTGGCGGCTCTACAGACCTGCCACAGTCCATTCTCAAGTGGGTTTTTTTGTTTGTTTGGTTTGGTTTTTTGGCACTGTTCTTGGCCCCAAACCCAGTTTTTGTCCTCCCAGGTAGGCTAGAAACCACCTGCTATTAAAACAAAATACCTCTTTTACTGTGACATCATGCAATATTTCTTATTAAATTGCTATTGCTTATAAAAGAATTCATGAACACATTCTAATCTAGAAATTTAATACTAAGAATGTACCAAAATCAAGTATGCATTCATAGAAACCAATCGATACACTGGTAAAACTCTGAAAAGCAAAGCGTTCATTGCTAAGAGAATGATAGGTAAATCATGGTACAGCCATATAAAGCAATCAATTAGAGCAACTACAGAAATAATGTTCTTCTTATTATTTAAACCCACAGAGAAACAAAACCCTTAAAACCAATTTATAGAGGGGCTGGAGATGTAGCTCAGTGACAAAGCACTTTGCTCATGTACAAGACCTATGTTTGATCTCCAATACCACAAAAAATAAAACATACAACAAGCAGTGGGAGAGGATTATGAGAGACAGCATGGCTTCATCTATGCATTTTCTTTTTTAAAAAATTATTTTTAGATTTAATGATTTTATGTGTATGAGCATCATAAACATACACATGTACATATGTGCAGAAGTACTAGGTCCCCTAGGACTAGAGCTATAGATGGTTGTGAGCTGCGATGTGGGTGTTAGGAGTTGAACCTGGTTCCCCGGCAAGAGCAGCCTGTGGTGTTAACCAGTGAGCCAACTCTCTAGCTCCCATCTATTTTTTAAAAGGACAACTATACAAGCTAAGAAGTAAGTCATAGAGAAGAATAGATGAAGATGTACTATGGTGATATTTTGTTTGTGCTTTAACAAAAAAAGCTTGCCTGAAGATCAGAGTGCAGAACTAGCCACACAGAGGCCAGGCAGTGGTGGCACACACCATTAATCTCAGCATTTTGCAGACAGAGGCAGGCGATCTCTGTGAGTTCAAAGCCACCCTGGGCTACACAAGATAGAATCAGTCTAAAAGAGACTCAGACCTTTGGTACCAGCACTTGGGATCACACGCCTTTAATCCCAGCACTCAGGAGGTAGACTAGAGAGAAAATATAAGGCAGGAGGATTCGTAGGGACAGGATAGCCCTTTAGTCTGAGGAGCCAGCAGAGTTAAGTCATAGAGAAGAAGATGAAATCTACGGTGATATTTTGTAGAGGTAAGAACTAGTGGCTGGATGTTTTGCTCTGTTTCTCTGATCTTTCAGCATTAACCCCTATATCTGACTATGAGTTTTTATTAGTAAGACCAATTAGAATTAACACACAATATACCATGACATATCTTGGGGATAAGAAAACAACACCTAACTAACAGACAGGCCTTGAGGAGGGCATAAGGCAGACTTATCTTCCCTAAGTACTTCACCTCTCAAGTCACAGCTCTTGTCATGAACATACTACTCGCACCACAATGTTTCAGTGTCACCTGTCTCTCACCTTGGGTACTTACATCATGGGGTCTCTTAGAGTTGAGTTGCATGTACTCACCTGCATAATGCCATTCCTTTTTTTTTTAACCCAAGAGAAAGTTGTTTTATTAAGAGCAAAACAAGTTGTCCAGACAAGGAATTCTGCTTGGGATTAGAGTATGATTCCAACACATTTTCAGACTGTCAACTTGCTCTACAGATTTTGACTTGTTAGTTTCAACAATTACAAGAACCAATTCCTTAATATCCATCTATCCACCCACCCACCCAACCCATACACCAATCAATTAGCCCATCTATCCATCAGTCCATTGATTGATCGAGAAATGCATCCATTTATCATGTTAGTTTTGTTTTTCTGGAGAACCCTGACTAAGTGTTAACATGTTTGATAAGAGCTCATCCTAATGTTATTCTTATATTTCAGGATATTGTCTGAACACTTTATATGCATTCTCATTTAATTATCATAATAGTCACTTAATGCCATTCTTAGCCACAGAGCAACAAATAAGCTTGGAGGTGGCACTGTGCTGAGCACTATGTCCCTAGCACCAAACACCATGCCTAACACTAGTGCTGTCAAGTGAGTATCTGACAAATGACTGTAAGGACCCTGGTCTCCTTTTTAAGACTCAGCCAAACCTCCTCTGCTTTACCAGTTCAGTTCAGAAGTGACCCTTTCTCCCAGGCTTCCACTGTCTTAGCTGACACCTATTATCTGCTTCTCTGTAAAGACTATCCCTATCCTGAAGGCAAAGACCCACCCTCTCACACATCTCACTCAAAAACCATTGTGGAACTGGCCAGGAGTGCTGGCACATACCTTAATTCCAACTCTTGGGAGGCTGAGGCCAGCACTTCTGTGTGAGTTGAGGCCAGCCTGATCTACATAGCAAGCTATCAGGCAGCCTGGGCTACATAAAAACCCTGCCTAAAAAATAAAATAAAGGGGCTGGAGAGATGGCTCAGAGGTTAAGAGAGTTGCCTGCTCATCCAAAGGTCCTGAGTTCAATTCCCAGCAACCACATGGTGGCTCACACCATCTGTAATGGGGTCTGGTGCCCTCTTCTGGCCTGCAGGCAAACACACAGACAGAATATTGTGTACATAATAAATAAATAAATATATTAAAAAATAAAATAAAATAAAATAAAATAAAAATCTACAAACTAAATTAAGACTTAACATCTAATTTAATATGCAAGTAAATTGTTGAATTTGACAGTTTGCTCATCATTTGTTCCTCAACTTAATTCAGTCCTTCAGGAGAGCAAAGCAGAGAGTGTAGAATAAGTAGGCTAAAGTAGAACTATCTTACAAGCTAGGCATGGTGGTAAACTCCTTTAATCTCAGTACTTGGGAGGCAGAGGCAGGAAGATGGATCTCTGTGAAGTCAAAGTTAGCCTCATCTGCAAAGCAAGTTTCAGGACAGCAGGATTATAGAGGATTTGTCTCAAAGTGAACAAAAGAGAGAGAAGAAATATTCTACAAACTCAATTATGGACTGTTGTCCTGAACTCAACCAGGTTCAGAGCAGCATAAAACTGTGGCAGGCCACAAGCAAAATGGACACTTGACTGCTTACTTCAAATGACGTTTTCTAAAGTCAACACGGAAGACAAATCATTACAGTTCAAAAGCAAGAGAAAAATTCCATTTCCCATTTAGAAAATGCTTGTTATCTGGCCGGGCAGTAGTGGCGTGTGCCTTAAATCCCAGAACTCAGAGGCAGAGATACGTGGATCTCTATGATTTCAGGGCCAGCCTGGTATTCAGAGAGTTCTAGGACAGGCTCCAAAGCTACACAGAGAAATGCTGTCTCGAAAAAACAAAACCGAAAAAACAAAACCAAAAATAAAAAGACAAAAAAAAAACAAAAACAAAAAAACATGCTGCTGGGCAGTGGTGGTTCATGATTTTAGTTCTAGTAATCAGGAGGCAGAGGCTGGTGGATCTGAGTGGAAGGCCTGGTCTACACAGTGAGCTCCAGAACAGTCAGGACTAAGTAGAGAGACCCTGTCTCAAGCCCCCCCACCCACTTTAAGTGAAAGAGATGAAGCTGAGTCTGATGGTACAGTTCTAATACTCCTAGCTACTCAAAAACGCTGAGGCAGAAGGATCACAAGTTCAAGGCCAGTCTAGGCTATAAAGCCAGAATGAGCAACTTAGTAAGATAAGATGGCATCTCAAAATTTGAAGAGAGCTGAAGCTTGGTACTTAACTCAGCGATAAAGCACTTGCTAAGCACATTCAATCTCTGGTACCACCAACAAATAAAATCTTCCCTTTACTACCACTTCACGGAATTAGAGGGAGAGAAATAAAAACACTTTGATACAAAAATAATTCTTAAATACATCAATTTAGAACAAATTTTAAATTATAATATCTTCATTTTTAAGAGAATTACTATTGTAGAATATAAGTTAAAATATTATATTAATGCTGTTGAACATTTGTTTAATGATGCAAAGATGTGTTGCATTTATTTAATTCTGTGAAACTGTGTTACTTTGCCTATCTAAAACACCTGATTGGTCTAATAAACAGCTGAATGGCCAATTGCAAGGCAGGAGAAAGGATAGGTGATGGCCTGGCAGGCAGAATAAATAGGGGTAGATATCTGGGAAGAGAAGATCTAGGAGCAAGGGAAGGAGGATGACTCCAGGACCAGCCACACACAGCAAGCCACAGAATAAGAAGTAAAGAAAGGTATATAGGATAAAGATAAAAGCCCAGAGGCAAAAGGTAGACAGGATAATTAAGTTAAGAATAGCTAGCTAGAAACAAGCCAAGCTAAGGCTGGGCACTCATAAATAAGAATAAACCTGTGTGTGTGTGTGTGTGTGTGTGTGTGTGTGTGTGTGTGAGAGAGAGAGAGAGAGAGAGAGAGAGAGAGAGAGAGAGAGAGGGGAGGGAGGGGGAGAGAGAGAGAGAGATTTGGGAGCTGGGTGGTGATCCCCTCCAAAAGCGCAAAAAGTAAAAAAAAAATAAAAAATAAAAACAGCCAACAACACATTACAAAGACCCACCCACCCATGTATACAAACATGGTTGTACACTGGGAGGTGAAGACAGGAGGATCATGAGTTTAAGCCCATAAGAATTTGAAATCTTATCTGAAACAAACAAAAACAGTAATTACAAAGATCCACCCAAGTGGTAAGGTTCCCCAGCAAGGAGGGAACTACATCTACTACAAAGCACCTTTTAGAGGGCTAGCCAACACAATGGAATAGCAAAGTCTCCAACTGGCAACTTCCAACTGTGCAAAGCAACCATCTTCCCAGCTCCAGAGCCAAGTCAGAAAGACAGACAGCAAATAGCAAGAAAACCAGCAACCACACACAACTGGATTTACACAATTCTATTCAGAAATTTAACATAAACTTTTATTTGAAAATCTCAATTTGTCTAAGCACAATTTTATCACTTCCAAAAAGTTTTTAATTAGAGCAACAACAAGAAAAAATTACTAGTGTTGGTAAACCAGGCGATAGAGCAGATTCTTCCTGGATCAAACTGAACAAACTGGTGCCCAGGTACAGCTGACAATTCACAGGCAGGAACGAAGGTTCTCCACAATCCCTCAGACATTAGGTAGGTGACAAAAGGGACCTGTCATTTAGCTTCATAGAGAGCTCCTCCAGCTGGTGAGATGGCTCAGTAGGTAAAGGCACTTGCCACCAGGCTGGATGACCTGAGTCTGATCCCCAGAGCCGCATGGGTTCTCCTCTGACCACACATCTGGCACATGTGCACCTGCCCACACAAGACTGTCTATAGTACCAGATGCTGAAAAGTGAGGCTCCCGCTCTTCCTCTCACCTGCCTCATCTTCTACCAGGACCTGTCCAAGCTTTCACTGGACTTTCCCTTGCTTTCTGCCTGCCCATCACTCCCAAATCCTCTGAGCATATTTATAACTTTTTGCTTTTAGATCATTGCAAATTCTTATATAGATACAAGAAATAACAAGGGGTTCCCACATAGCATTAACACCTGAAGTGACTACAATACAATATCATCTACACTGCTGTCCTTCCTGTGAATAGTCCGCACTTCCTAACATTGCTATTGTCAAGAAAAACATAATACTCACCCATGGTGACATAAGGCAATTTATCAGTTGATCCATGAGGATAGATGCTGTAGAGATGAGGTCCAGTAACATCTACTCCCCCCAAAACTAGGGCTGCACCAATGTAACCTTGATACCTGGGGATCAGAATAGACATAAAACATTTAGTCCAGATAGCATCACTGTAGCTTACGCAAAAGCTGCAAGAGTCAGACAAGAGTTTTCCTTACATGTTTCATTAAGAAGCTATTGCTTGCACGGGAACCAAGCAGGGAAGGGAACTAAAATCAGTTGAACATCTACAATTGGCAGCTGTAAACTGTGAGGTATACCACATGACTCATTTCAGCTCAGTCACCAAGCCACCTAAAAAAGCCTATCATGCCCATTTTAGTGAAGAAAGACAAAAAAAAAAAAAAAAAAAAAAAAAAAACAACTAGAAACATGGAGAACTTTTGTTCATTGTCCCTGAGTCAAGGCTGGCTTATTCCAAAGCCTATCAGCATTATCCCCTTCAGTTCTCTGGGGTGGCTGATAAGGTAGTGATCAGGTCAGTCAGCAGTGAGAAGCTTCTCCTGTGTTCAAGCCGTTCAGCTGTTCTAACAAGCAGCCCCAGCAGATGGTATCAACAGGTCATGTCCCAACACCCTCCCCCTGAACCAACCTACCCACAATAATCACAGACACTGAGCAAAAGTGGGAAGTGCTCCATCCTTCATGCCATGGAGTTCTGCTGACTCACAAAATAAAGCTACAGTTGTTCAGAAACCCACCCATCTCCCGACCTGTAACTGCACACAGGTTGATTCCTTTCCCTCTACTGGCTCAGATTTTCACCATCAGGACTGCTGTACTAGATGAACATGGTGGATTTAAAGTTTTCCACTCTGAACCTTTAGCTCTTGACAAGAAAAATGAAGCCAATATATGATGAACTGCCATACAGCCTAATTCTAAGACGCAAATAAAGGAGCACACAAGAAAAGCCATCATCCAGACCAGAAAGGGCTCCATGACACCCACTGGCCCCTGATCAAACTGCTGACAATCTAACATTTTTAAAGTGGAAAAAGTCGAGGCTAGGAAAGAATTTTATGAGCAGCCTGAAGAGAGGTCAGAGATTGCTCAGCAGATAACTGTGCTTGCTGCCAAACCTGATGATCTGAGTTGAGATTCAGTCCACACGACCCATATGGTGGAAGGGGAAAACTGACTCTTCCAAGGTGTCTTCTGACCTCCTCCACATGTGTCCCATAACACATACAGACATGCATGCACACATACTAAAAAGAATGTAATTTTTAAAATGTTAAACTATTTTAAGGTAGCTGGAGAGATGGGTCAATGTTTAGAAGTATGTACTGCTCTTGTAGAGGAACCATGTTTTGTTCCCAACACCCACACCAACAGGCTTACAACTGCCTATAAGTCTCACTCCAGACAGACATCCAAGGGCGCTTGTACCTGAATGCACATACCACACCCACACCCATACACAAAATTAAAAACAATTCTTTAAGACTCGATCTTTACTACATAGTTTGCAAGGCAAGCAGCCTGAAGAGGGAACATAGGCCCGCATGGTGGAAACATCTGGTCCAAGGCTTGTTAGCAGCAGAGTCAAAACTGGAGCCTGAGATACTGCACAGAAAAGCCAGAATGGCGGCATGCACTGTGCCCAGCAGTGCCAAGCCTGTTCCACTGCCTGTTGAGGAGGGCATATGAAAAATGTCAGTCCCCCTAAAGGCTATAACAACCACTGCATGACTTCAAAAAGTCTAAATGTTTAGACAAGTGGCTGGCATCCTTAAAATCTGAACCAGAGGGTAAAGTTCAGTAGCAGCTCACATGCCCTGCACATGAAGGACGGAGTCTGAGCTCCAGCACTGAGGCAGTAACACAAAAGCCTTGATCCAGAAACCCTACTTCCAGGACTTCAGCCCAAGAATGTGTCAGAAAAACAGACAGAAGTGTGTTTACCACAGCACTGTTAGTTACGTAAAAGCAGCAAAAGAAATGGTGAACACAGAGAATATGACATGCGCATTAAGTAGTCATTCACTAGTCATTCACTTCCGCATTCACTAGTGACCGTGGAACGATCTTTGGTTCCAACAGTGAGTCAACAGCTAAACCTGTCTTTATGAATCATGGAATTTTTTGGAGCCAAGGAATTTATTCTAGAAGATAGCCTAAGTAATTAATTATGCAAATACCCAGAGATTCATGGAAATATCTTCAAAAGGGCTATATTGTTAATGTTCAAAAACTAACAACACTAAAATTATATATATGATTATATATAGTGTGTGTATATATATGGTGTGTGTATCTATATGTACATATATATATCATATATCATACATTGATAGTTGGTACTTAAAACTTTTGTGGGTTAGACCTCTTTGAAATTTATTAAACTTCAGGAACCTTTGCCTGTAATAAGCATACACACTTAAATATTTTATTTCATATGGTTCTAGGTCTCTAAAATGTTTCCCTGGGCTCAAGAGAAGAACTCATGAGCCTGAGCTCTCTACTAACAGAAACAATATGCACAATCAGCACTGTATACAGGGCAAGCTATAAAGCAGTACATGTGTTAGCATGGCATTCCTGTTCATGCATAAATATGAGGCTGTAGGTAAAGCATAAAACAGCTGAAAAATATTCAAATAAAAACCTTTAGGCTCCATGGTAGGCACCGTTTTAGCTATCTGTGTGGATACATGAAGCCCATACTACACATGTGAATGCCAGTAAACAACTTACAGAAGTCTGTTCTCTCCACCACCATGTGAGTTCTTAACTATCAAACTCAAGACTTTTGGGCTTGGCAATAGATACCTTTACCTGCTTAGCCAGCTCAGCCCTTTCCTTTATTTCGTTCTCCCCATTAAGTCAAGGAAACCACAACTATCAGTGGCATTTTCCAAGAAAAAAAACCTATCCTTAAGAAGTGTAAAACAGCCCGCCCCCACACTTGCTACCTCGCGATACTTCGTGGGTTCCTCCCTCTTTCCTTTCTGCCACCGCCATGCCATCCAGACTGAGGAAGACCCGGAAACTCCGGGTCCACGTGAGCCATGGCCATGGCCGCATCGGTAAACACCACAAGCATCCAGGAGGACGCGGGAACTCTGGAGGCATGCATCATCACAGGATCAACTTCGACAAATATCATCCAGGTTACTTCGGGAAAGTTGGTATGAGGCATTACCACTTAAAGAGGAACCAGAGCTTCTGCCCGACTATCAACCTAGATAAACTGTGGACACTGGTCAGTGAGCAGACCCGGGTCAACGCTGCCAAGAACAAGACTGGAGTTGCTCCCATCATTGACATCGTGCGATCGGGCTACTACAAAGTTCTGGGGAAGGGAAAGCTTCCTAAGCAGCCTGTCATCATGAAAGCCAAATTTTTCAGCAGAAGAGCTGAAGAGAAGATAAAGGGTGTTGGAGGTGAAAGCCAAATTTTTCAGCAGAAGAGCTGAAGAGATAAAGGGTGTTGGAGGTGCCTGTGTTCTGGTGGCTTGAAGCCATTCAGGGAGGCCAATTAAATGCTAACATTTAAAAAAAAAAAAGTGTAAAACAGCCCATCGGTCGTCGTGCATGCCTTTAATCCCAGCAATCAGGAGGCAAAGGAAGGCAGATCTCTTGTGAGTTCAAGGCCAGCCTGGTTTATAAAGCGAGTTCCAGGACATCCAGGGCTATACAGAGAAATAAATAAATTCCTATGATCCCAGGCTGGGCAGTAGTGGTGCACACTTGAGAGGCAGAAGCAGGCAGATCTCTGAGTTCAAGACCAGCCTGGTCTACAGAGTGAGTTCCAAGACAGCCAGAGTTACACAGGGAAACCCTGTCTCAAACACACACACACACACACACACACAAAGCAAAAAAGTGCAAGATCAAGCTAGAGAAACATCTTGGCGGTTAGGAATGCATGATGTTTACAAAGGACCTGAGCTCAGTTCTCAGCATCGCATCAGGAGGCTCACAACTGCCAGGAACTCCAGCTCCAGAGATCCAACACCCTCCTCTGCTCTCTGTGAGCACCTGCACGCATGCCGTGCGTGCGTGTCTGTGTCACACATACACAAAGTCACAATCGGCAGTTCTTGACCCAAAGTACTAAAGTCAGATGCAAAGTTTTTTTCCCTTAAACTTTATGTAAGTCACCCAAAATGTCACCAGATATGAAGGACGATACTACCTTTTTTTTAAATTTTTAAATGTTCCCCTCAAAACATTTGACAAAATTTAACTCTGGCCAGGCATGGTGGTGCACACCTTTAATTCCAATACTCAGGAGGGAAAGGCAGTAGATCTCTGTGAGTTCAAGTCTAGCCTGATCTATATTTTAGGCGCCAGGTTAATCAGAGATATAGTGAGATCCTGTTCTCACAAAATAAATAAACCTTTACAAACTGTACTAAATAAAAATGAACCACTGGAGAGAAAAAAAGAGAAACCGTAGAATTCTTAAAATGCTATAGAGATTAAATATCCGCTAAATTATTTTGCTAAATACCTTAAATAACAATCACAAATTGTTTTATATGTAATAGGCCATATGAGCCACCAGGGGGTGCTTTATATTGAAATTTATAAAAAATATAAATATATATTTATTATTTTATATATAAACATATAATTTTTAAAAAATCTGTGTTTTAAATGATCAGATAGTCTCATGCTGTAACTGGAGCATTTATTTGGTGGCAATAATTCCCCTGCATTAGCATGGTGGCTTCATATACAAAGGGCTAAGGTGCAGAGGAGAGATCACCTTCCTGCTTGTGACTCCATTTCTGTTCTCTCATCTATAAGTAGGAACTACATCACTATCCTTCCTCCATAAACACCACTGAGAATATAGAACAATGCTACAAGGACCTCACATTATTAGGAAAGCCAGAGCACAAGGACAATAAACCAGAGCCAAAAAGAAGCTAAGACAAACGAAAATCCCTACACCAAAGGTGACACTGACCATGCAATCCCTGATAGGTACTGCCACATTATCCTACCTTCATTTCAGTTTTTTAAAAAATGTGTGTTAGTGTTTTGCCTGCATGTTATGTCTGTGTAAGGATGTAGGATCCCCTGGACCTGGAGTTAGACAGCTGTGAGCTGCATGTAGGTGCTGAGAATAGAATCTGAGTCCTCTGGAAGAGCTGCCAGCACTCTTAACCACTGAGCCATCTCTTCAGGCCCGTATGTATGTATATATGTATGTATGTATGTATTTTTATTTTTTTTTCCAAGACAAGGTTTCTCTATGTTGCTTTAGAACCTGTCCTAGAACTCTTTGTAGACCAGGCTGGCCTCAAAATCAGAGATCCACCTGCCTCTGCCTCCCAAGTGCTGGGATTAAAGGCGTGCAACCACCACCACCCGGCCTAACCCCTAATAATCTTTTAAAAGACAAAAATTTGTATTTTTAATTTAAACCTCCCAATTTATAATTATTGGCCACTATTTTGTCTTAAATACCATGTGACCTACAGGAGACTTTTTTGGTCAATGATCTCATGAGAATCATAGGGCAAGTGTCTGAAAAGGATGGATGCCCTAGAGACAGATGAACCAAGCTTGTGGGAACTCATGAACTCTAGACAGACAGCTGTGGAGCCTTGCATGAGACCGAAATAGGCTTTCTGCATATGGGATACAGCTGTCTTGGTCTATCTGAGGGGACCCTAGCAATGGGACCAAGATATATCCCTAGTGCATGAGCTAGCTTTTTGGAGCCCATTCCCTATGATGGGATGCCTCCCTCAGCCTTGATGCAGTGGGGAGGGGCTTGGTCCTGCTTCAACTTAATGTGTCAGACTTTGTTGACTTCCCATGGGAGACCTTCTTACCCTCTAGGAGGGAGAACTGTAGTTGGAATGTAAAATGAATTAAACAAAGAATAAATGAATGAATGAACGAATGAATAAATGAATCGATCGATCGATAAATAAATAAAGTAAAAAGAATGGATGCCCTAAAACTAAGGCAGGCCCAGGAAAACAGATACTATTTTCACTATAATAGACCTGTGAAGGCTGGTCTTGGTGGTCAACTTAACACACCTAGGAAGAAGGGACCTCAACTGAAAAACTGCCTCCATCAGATTGGCCTAAGAGCACTTTTCTTGATTACTAATTACTAATTATGTAGAAGGGCCCAGCCCACTACAGGCAGTATTGTTCCTAGGCACGTGGTTGTGATATACATATATACATACATACATATATATATATATATATATATATATATATATATATACATACATATATATATAAAATCTAGCTAAGCAGGTCAGAAGGAGCAAGCCAGCAAGCAGTGTTCCTGACTTGAGTTCTTGCCTTGGTTTCTTTCCCTGTAAGATATAACCTGTAAGATGAACTAAACCCTTTCTTTCCCAAATGGTTTTTGGTAAGGGTGCTTATCACAGCAATGGAAAAGTAAACTAGACAAATACCGCTTCCCATTTATGCAGAGTAAATGAGAAAACCAACTTAAGACTTTAAAACTTAGGGAGGCAGAGGCAGGCAGATCTCTGTGAATTCAAGGTCTGCCCGGTCTACAGAGAGAAGTCTAGGACAGTCAGAGATACACAGAGAAACAAGAAAGGAAGAAAGGAAGGAAGGAAGGAAGGAAGGAAGGAAGGAAGGAAGGAACGAAGGAAGAAAATATTTTAAAACTATCAAAACCTATACAAACACAAGGAAAAAAGAAACAAAACTCCTATGAACTGTGTGAGAATTAGCAAAGAAAGAAGTTCAGATTAGGCGAATTACTATACCTATTAAGCCTCAACTTATTTATAAATGGGACACAGCAATACCCCTTAACTCAGAGATAAAGAAAATATGAGACAGTGCACAGAGCATTTCAGGAAGGGTCTGCAAGACAAAGAGAGAGAGAGACTGGGTGAAATCAGTATTATTTTACCCACTTCACCCACTCATAATGTCACCTCTCACTGTACTGTTACTTTGCTACTAAAAAAGGAAAGAAAAAATATTTGTGTTTAAGTGCTACAGAAATGGGTAGGATTTACAAGACAAACTCAAAGTACTGTTTGACTGTGAGCAAAAGTTGTCTTATCCAGTAATATTTCTGTTTCAAGAAATTATTGGCCACAATTCGGGGCAAATCAAAAGATACATCAGACCACACAATCCATTTAATTACCAAAATGCTTTAAAAATTAAAAACGGCAGCCAGGCAGTGGTGCAAACACCTTTAATCCCAGCACTAGGGAAGCAGAAACAGGAGGATCGCTGTGAGTTCAAAAACAACCTGGTCTACACAATGAGTTCCAGGAAAGCTAGGAGAAACCCTGTCTCTAAAAAACAACAACAAGAAAATAAACAAAATTAGAAATGGCTAATTGATTTCTGTAACAAATGTGCTCTTCTAAACACTTCACCCCTAATGTCCAGGCTTTTCTTATGCTAAAAATCTAAGATTAAAAAAAAAAAAAGACAACTATTACAGAGACGTCCGCCCTGAAGCTCTACCTGAAAAGCATCTGCTTCAACATCCGATTAGCAGTCACAACTCTCGGGAGGCGGCCGGTGGTGAGAGAGTGGAGCTCCAAGTTGGAAGAAATAAGCTGGGTTGTCATGTCTGTGTCTGCAGCTGTCCCAGCACCACAGCAACTGAAAAATACCATAGAAATTTAGTTGGCATTTAATTATCAGAAGGCTAAATTAGAAATAGAGCCTCCCTGAGTGGTGGTGGTATGTGCCTTTAATCCCAGCACTTGGAAAGCTAAGGCAGGTGGATCTCTTTGAGTTCAAGCCCAGCCTGGTCTATAGAACAAGTTCTGGGATAGCCAGGAATACACACAGAGAAACCCAGTCTCAACCCCCGCCCCCCACCCAAAAAAGAGAAAGAAATAGAGCTTCTTGGTTAACTCTACAAAGTTTAGATACATGAGAGTCGCTCTGAGTAGTCTGCAATGCATTTTCTCTAACTAGTTTTAAACATGAAACTGAGAACACATACCCTAATAGCATGCAAAATATATCCTCTATGGTGCAATGGAACATTTCAAATCATTCCTTTCTCTGCTTCAAACAGAGTGCACATTTTAGTCCTACTACAAATGCATCCAAATTGTACAAAAGAGCAAGGCAGTGTGTGAAAATTTTACAATTCAATATTGACACTGGACAGTCTTGATTTATTCAGAACTAAGAGGAATGGAAGAGAAAATTTATAATGCCATAAAATAACATAGGTACAACAGGCCATGGAAAGCTGGAGGGCAGAACATTTCTTTTGCTTTCTTCTTTAGAGAGAGAGAGAGAGAGAGAGAGAGAGAGAGAGAAGGGGGAAGGGAAAGGAGACTTGTGCCATCTAAGTATGTGGAGGTCAAAGAACATCTTTCAGAATTTGGTTCTGTCCTTCCACTATGTGGATTCAGAGGATCCAACTCAGATGGTCAGGCTTGATGGCAACCTTCATTACCTGCTGAGCCACATCAACAGCCCTGAGAGCAATGAATTCTAATTGTTAAGGAATGGTTTTCATGAGCTGGGTTTTGGAAGGACAGCAACAGTCTAAAAGCAGAAAGGACAAAAGGGTGTTTTTATTTTATTTTTTAAAATGTTACTGATGACAGTATGTGCATACGTCTGTGTGAAAGTGTGCACACAACTGTTTGTGGGTATTCTCAGAAGCCCAAAAAAGTGTGTTAGATCCCTTGTGTGAGCTCTAACCCTGTGTTTAACAAAGGTACAGTAGAACCTGTGAACATTAGTATGTTCACAGAGGCAGACATTCCAATTAAATAACTGTGCTTGTCCAGATGAGAAGAAAGAACTGAAATAAAGGTCTCAGCAGAGGGAAAAATAGGAATAGATTCGAGAGGCACCTGGGAGGCAGAACCTTCTACCAACTAAATCAGACTGAAGCAACAGAAGGACTTGACCATGAGGAGTACCAATGACCAGTGTGTGAAATGCTTTGAGCTACTTGTTTGACAGAGTCTTAGTTATCTGGCCTCAAACTCCCTAGTAGCAAAGATGACCTTAACCTGATCCTCCTGCTTCTACCTCCCCAGGGCTAAAATGCAGGCATGCATCACCACTCCCCACTTTCTGCAGTGCTGCTGACAGAAGCAAGAACTTTGCACATGCTAGCTAAGCACTACAACCGACACACAGTCCCAGTCCAGAAACACAGACTGAACCTCAAGCAGGTTGCAGGGAGGATGGCGGTTATGGTCGATTTTCAGTCCTGACATATTAGAAAATTTCAGAGTAGTTCAATTCATCAATACTTACTAAATATTAGGAGATATGAAGTGAATTTTTGAACAGTTTTTGTCAGCAACAACCATCCCTTCAGTTGCTCTTGTGTCTGCTCCAAGAACTATGCCATCCTATTAAAAAAAAGAAAAAACACTGTAAGCGTGTTGACCTCCACCCCAAGAACCACATGAAGGTGAGAATGGGCTCCACCAAGCTGTTCTCTGACCTCAACACTTGTTCCCTGGCATATGCACACTCACACATACCTGACAAAATTAAGTAAACAATTACCTCTGTCTATTAGATTTCTTTCTTTTTTACTTTTTGGTTTTTCAAGACAGAGTCTCTCTGTGTAGCTCTTGCTGTCCTCAAATTTACACTGTACACCAGGCTGACCTCAAACTCACAGAGAACTGCCTGCCTGTGTATCTCGAATGTGGGATCTCTTCACCTGTAACAGCATTAATCACTAGTCTTTATGATCTTTACAGTTAAATTCTGGATTTATCTCCATTTAACAAATGAGGTTTAACTCTGTGAAGAAAGCTGAGGACATATGGTTACCTATTTTTAATCCCTTAATCCCTGCATTTGGGAAGCAGAAGCAGGTGAATCTCCGAGTTTAAAGCAGTCTGATAGACATGGCACGTTCCAGGAACAGTCGGGGTTACATAACAAGACCCTGTCTCAAAGAGGGGAGAGGGGCTGAACTGCCCAAGACTGGAAGCAGCATCAATGCCTTAAACATCCAGACAAATCCATCTGACCCCAAATTCTACCTTTTCCCAATACATCATCCTGCTTCCTACCCGTTTTCCTTTAAGAAAAAGCAAATTGCCTTCATGTCAAAAACTTCAAAATGAGTAAAGAATACAAACTATTAAACACGTAAAGCCTACATACAAAATCAATTTCTAATGAAAGCCCTTTCGTGACGTACCCTGACATTTGCACTACCAGATCTAGCTGAAAACTGAGGAGTCAAGTGGCCTAGCTGCTAACATGGGTCTGGTCTGTCTCGGCTTACCTTATAGACCACCCCCGCGATGGTAGTGCCAGTTTTTCGGGCTTTCGGAAGCTTGAACCCCTTCTTTGCAAAATCAGCTTCCAAGACGGCATTCCTGAGGGAAAGCGCAGAAATCAAGTGTTGGAGGACAAGACCACAATTGCGCCGTACTGGCCCGAGTGTGCTTAGGAGGGAACTCGGTTTGCTTTCGCCCCAATCTGTTCACTGGAGCCTCCCACCATCCGCACTATCCGCACAGAGTCACAGATCGGGGCTGTGACCCGCCTAAAGCCACGGGGAAGAACAAAGTCCTTAAGACTGGCACACGGAGAGTGCCGCGCGGGCCTCGGAAGCCGTCCGCGCTGGAGCGCCGATTCCCTGAGTCACACGGCCGCGGGCGCCGTCCCCACGTCGCCTCCCGTCCCCGGCCCAGGCCACGGCTCAGCTCCGACCAGGGGCACCGAGCTCCCACCCACGCCTCGATCGCTGCCCGTGGCATGGACACACCTGCGGCAATTATCAAAAGAAAACCCTCCGACTGGGGCCTGAAACACCGACACTGCCGCCATCTTCCCAAGAAAGTGTTTCCGGGCCGAGGGCGGAGCGAACAAGAAGAACAGAACACTTCCGGCGCCGCGGGCTAACGGGATGGAAGGGCGGGGCAAACTTCGAACTGGCGCGGCGGCCACAGAGTTCTGGGTTCTCCCTCTCTAGAGAGGCTCGGCGGCGTTTCAAGTACATCGCCTCCAGTTCTGGGGAGGAGAAACTGACGACAGCCGAAGGGATGGGGTTTATTAAGTCAGATAAAATCCCCCAATTATCAAGTCTCCTAACGCTCCGATCATTTTCTACCGTTAGCGTCCAGGTGCTTGACTCCCAGGTCCGAGACCCAGGGGAGCGTTCACTTCCGCAGAAAGTCAGACACGTGAAAAGACGATCCATGCCATGAGTCATCAGGGAAATGCAACTCAAAATTCCCAAAGAGATACTGCTTTGGACCTACTAAATGGCTGGAATTAGGCAAAATCACAAGTATGGAGAGAATGTAGAGAAATTGTAAGTCTCCTATGTGACAGGTAAGAGTGTAAAATAGAAGCTCCAGAAAATGAATTGGAACTTGAACCAAAGTTTGTCCTGGATACACACCCAGAAGAACTGAAAACCTAAGTTCAGAAAAACTTTCACACGAATGTGCACAGCAGCGAGTTTCAGAACATGCCAATCTGGAAACAATTCAAACACCCATCAATGAATGAAGAAATAAACAAAATGCATATCTACACAGTGGGATAGTATTCAGCTATAAAAGGGAAGAAAACATGATACCTACTAAATCAGAGATGAACCCTGAAAACAATTTAATAAAATCGTGAGGCCAGACCTGAAAAAAACACATATTGTATAGTTCTACCCACGTGTAGTATACATGTGCACACTTGTGACAAGCATGTTGGCATGTCTGTGAGTGCATTGGTGCATGTGCTCCCCACTATTACTCTCCACCGTGTTCATTAAGGCATGGTCTCTTGGTTGAACCCAGAGCTCACTAACGCAGATGGTTAGCCATCTTACTCCAAAGATCCCTCTTTCTTCCCTTTGAGCACTGGCATTACAGCATTTACATGAATCCTGCGCATTCAAACGCCAATCTTCATGCTTTCATAGCAAGTTCTTCAACCACTGGGCCATCTTCCCAGCCCCGTACATCTCCATTTTTATGAAGTATCATTCAATAGGCAAATCAGAGAAACAAAGTGAATCAGTACTTGTGAGCACTGGAGAAGGGCACCGATTTTATAGTGTCAGAATGTATGTTATGTCATTTTATCACAATCGTCTCCTGTTGGAAATTTAAGGCTTGTGGAAGTCAGGGAAGTTTTTTAAATTTACTTAGACAATAAATGACAGTCTCCATAACTGTGAAATTAATTCATTTGCAATTCATTAAGCACCTCTGGGCTTGGCATGGCTCTAGCTGTAGACGAATAAATGGCATACCAAGTGTCAAGAAACAGAGTCACAACTATCTATTTAATGAATGGTCACTAAATATTAAATTCTCACTGGACATGATGGTCCATGCCTTTAGTTCCAGCACTAAGGAGGCAGAGGCAGGAGGATCTCTCAGTTCAAGGCCAGCCTTGTCTAAGAAGTGAGTTCCAGGTCAGCCAGAGCTACACAGAGAAACCCTTTCTTGAAAAAAATGAACAAATGAACAACCAAAAAAGATTAAATTCTCTTTGATTGCATCTCTGGATCTCTTGAAACAAAGAAAATAAATTCTATTTTTGAAGCCTTATCCCCCTATGCTAAAAATAAACTAGGAGATTAGGTCCTAATCCAGACTACTTTGAGTCTTTATAAAAAGGGGAAGTTTGTTGACAACCACAGGTGTTTCCACAGCTGGGGAAAACAAAGGCCACCCACCAGAAAACAGGCAAGAGGCTGAGCCAGACTCTCTCGCAAAACCTCAAAAGAAAGTCATGCTGCTTATATTTCCAAACTCCTGAACTGAGAGACAATATGTTTCTGTTGCCTATGCCATCCAACTTAGAGTATTTTGTTATGGCTGCCTAGCGAAGCCAGGCACATCACAAGTTTACAAGCCAAAGAAGAGAAGATTCCCAGAACAAGTCCCTCTGGTGTGGGAGGGTAAGTGGAGTGGGCTGCTTTAGAAGCCTGGGGATGTAAGCTCGTGAGATAAGCAAGAGGAATAGATGAGAAACAAGACCAGACTCTAGACGTGGCTTTTGGGAGTTGGCCAAAGCCTGCAGCAGAGGGCGGCACAGAAATGAAAAGATGTTTCTGTCCTTCTGTGGGGTCTGGGTGGAGCTGTAGAGCCACTGACATTGAGGTGTTGTTGCCTCCGAAGATGGTCTGCAGAGCCCAGCAGAGGGCGACTGACGGCCTTCAGGAAGCCTGGGAGTAGACAGTGACTGAGCCAGAGGCCAGCAATGAGTGACAATTCCAGGCAGACCAGGCATCAGATGCTGTATTTCTGGATATGATCAGTGAAGCGCTAGGCTCGGCACTAAGAGCTCGGCTCAGCTTTCTTGTTTAACTTCATTGCTGTTCCCTGGAACTGCAGTCCAGTGCAGAATGCCCATCCTCATCCTGGTCACTGCCCCACTTACTCCTTGGCTGTCAAGTCTAACTGATCAGTGAAGGTACTACTGCTGCCCTATGAGGCTGTGTGACCTCAGGGAAATCAATAGGTTCTCTGTGTCTCAGTTCCCAAACACTAACAACCAACAACTGTGAGCAGACTTGAGGTCCTGGGCTCTGTGCTATAGACAAGATCTCGGGATCATCTCAGGTACCAAGAGTACACCAGACAGACACTGGGAAAACAGACAACCTGGCGACAAGCACGATGTCTACCTTCAAGGGCTGACAGTCTCTAAGAAGCCAGGATCTTTTTTATTCAACTATACAGATGAGGCATGAGTGTGAGATCTTAGTTCAAGCCTGTACTGTTGATGAATGCAGAGTCAAGAGTCAGCCTCAGGGCACCTTCACCATCAGCTCTGACAACTGCAGCTCAGCTGTAGCCTGGCTCCTGGATCCACGAGGTTTCCTCCTCCCCAGCGCCTACCCACACTCAGCTGCTTACCAGCCATGGGATCTCAGGCAGATCTCTTTGTAGCTCCACATTTTTGTCTACAAAATGATAAAAAACATTGCAGTTTCCCTCCGTGCATGAGTGCGGTATGAACACCTGTTAAGCATTCATTCACTCACTCATTCATTTAGTTTTATTAAGCCCCTCTTTGATGCCAAGCTTTGTGCAAGATCATAACCTTGAGGGGCATTGCTGTAAGGATGGTATGTCCAGTTCTCTGTGCTAAGTGACCTAAGGGACACGTGGGAGCCCAGCTGGAGGGCTTCCGTATACACCTAAGGCAGCAGGCAGGCACTAAAACAACAGCAGGTAACGAGAAGACTTGGAAAGCAGGCAGCACCTTCCACGCAGGAAATTCAAATATGCATGGCCCCAACATGCCTCTGGATTTCACAAGCACCAAGAGAGCAGTAGCCCCCACCCTACCCAATCTACAGACTGCCTGGGAACCCATTGTGAGATGGGTACAGAAGGCCCACCCCAGCCTCCATCATGATATACACAGTAGAGGGCTCCCCAGAAGAGCTGACTTGGCCATCTTCCCATTGCAGGGAAAGTGGTCCATGATGCTCCTGGTTACCATGGCAACTGGGCCCTTGTTTTTCTTCCTTCATAAATAAGCTATAAATAGACAGGGCAACCTGTGTGCTTTCCTTTGCATGAATTAGCGCAGCTGTTCCAAGCTCCAGGGCCCTTGGCCCAGCACCCAGGTGCCAAACTGCCCTGCGTGGCCCACAGAAGCCCAGCTCCAGTGGGAGGGGTGCAGTTAGGGACAAGACAATGATTCCAAGTGTGGATTCCCTCCACCTGAGACCCACAGAACTATAGCCATTATACTATAAGCACAGACTAGGCTAGCTGGGCCCTGTGTTTGCCAGCCCTGGCTGACAGTGAGCAGAAGTGGAGACCCTCTTCCTGCTTCTAGTTCAGCCCTAGCAAGGGCGACAATGAATTATCAGGATAGCCCCCTTCTATAGGATGGGAGGACTTCCCAACTTCCCAACCTGACTGAGTCATTCTGGTTGATATCTGTTTGTTGCAATCTTTCAATATGCCAAAGGTTATATTAACTACCTCCCAAGTTACATACCCATTCCTCCCTGCCTCCTCTCTCTCTCTCTCTTTCTCTCTCTCTCCTTCTCCCACTTCCAATGTGGCAGATTCTCTCTCACTAACCACGAGACAGAGAACAACAGGTGAACCTTTAAGTCAGGAGCTTAGAAGGACCAGGGACTGGCCTGTACTCACACAGTGAGACAATTGGTCAGGGCAGACTCCAGCCATACAGGGTCCTGGAATGTAGGAAGAAGCTTGGTCCTCTCATGAGAGCACTGGGGAGCCATGAAAGGTATTTAACCAGAGATGCAACACATGGCATTTAAGTAGAGCACCACCCAAAGACAAGGCGTCCTGAGGCCACTTTTCCATTTGTTTGTTTGTGAGACAGGTTCTCAAGTAGCCTAGGCTGCCCTCAAACTTGCTGCTTAGCCAGGGATGACCTTGAACTTCTGACCCTTTGCCTCTACCTCTCAAATACTGAATTTACAAATGTCAGCCACTACGCCTGTGTGGTGGTTTGAATAAAAAATGGCCCCCGTAGCTTTATATGGATGCTCAGTCATCGGGGTGTGGTACTGCTTGAGAAAGATTAGGCAAGGTGGCCTTCTCGGGTGAACATTGAGGTTTCAGAGGCAGAAGCCAGGTCTAGTGTCTCTCTCCTCCTCCTGCCTGAATTCTCAGCTACTTCTCCAGCTCCATGTCTGCCTGCATGCTGTCATGTTCCCTGCATGCTCACTGCCATGATGATAATGAACTAAACCTCTGAAGGAAATCTGTTTCCTTTTATAAGAGTTGCCTTGGTCATGGTTGTAATGGTCTGTCCTGTCCCTTTAAGAGACACTTTAAGAGACCGCATACTCCCCTCACCCCATTCCTCTCTGCCTTTCACTGCTCTTCCTTCTTCTCCCCTTCCCCCCTTTTCCATCCATAACCCACTAAATAAATACCCACATTCTCTGCATGATATGCCTATCCATCTCTGTCTCTCACCAGCCGCAAGTCCTCGCGGGACCAGCTAACCTGCCGAAGTCTCTCACCTGCTGTGCAGCTCCCTGCCTAGGACCCACTGCCCTTCATGGCTTGCTGCCCGCTGCCACCACTCAGGGACCTGCAGCGTTTTATTTTTACCATTACAATGGTGTCTCTTCATATCAGTAGATTGCTAACACAACCTGGTTTATGCGGTACTCATAACTTTGTAGATGCTAGACAAGTACTCTACCACCTGAGCCATATCCCAAAGCCCTGGTTTCTTCATCAGTTTTGCAGAGCTTGCCCAGATGGTGTCCCCACTCCCAGGTAATACCCATTACCTTCTCCGTGGTTCAAAACTTCCTGGTTCTTCACTCATTTCTCTATTCAGCTGTTCCTTCATCAGACTTCAACCCTGTGTTGCATACTTTGCTGGGTGCAGAAACAGGGCTCTGCCTTCAAGAGAAGCAGACACATAAATAAAGGAAGCAAAAGTAGCAGAGGGTTCTGATCAGGACTGCAGAAGCTCATGAAGTTCCCAGGGAGACAGAGCTCAACTCCGTTCAGGGAAGAAAGTCTCAATAAGTGCTCAAGGGGAGTGCCACTGCAGGCGAGCCCCAGCACTGGATAGCTGAGGCTGGAGAGAGGAGGTGGCTTCAACAGACTTGTGCACAGAATTGTGCAACTGCTGAGCCTGGGGTAGCAAACACTAAAGTGTGTTCTAGGGGCGGGGGGCAAGTGGAAACTTAGGTGTGGCCAAGGCTGCAGGGCTAGGTGCCCATGCCAAGGTTCAAAACTGGATGTGGCTTTTTTTTTAAAAAAAGATTTATTTATTATGTATACAATGCTCCTTCTCCATGTACACCTCTATGCCAGAAGAGGGCATCAGACCTCATTACAGATGGTTGTGAGCCACCATGGTTGCTGGGAATTGAACTCAGGACCCCTGGAAGAACAGCCAGTGTTCTTAACCTCTGAGCCATCTCTCCAGCCCCTGGATGTGGCTTTTAATCCCAGCACTCAGTAGGCAGAGGCAGGCAGATCTCTGTAAATTCAAGGCCAGTCTGATCTACAAAGTGAGTTCCAAGACAGCTAGAGCTGTTATACAGAGAAGCCCTGTCTCAAACAACAACAATAAAAAGGACCATTGATAGTATATAGCAATATTATAATGAAACTCCAGAAATAACTTTACTACCAAACAATGGGAGAATAGTTAAATAATTTACAATGCAGTATATGAGACCATTAAAATTTGCATTTTTAGCTACAGGAGAAATGAGACAGTGTAATATGTGTGGGTGGACCAGTGTGGCTGTCCCTTGAGTGTTGAGTGTCCTGTGTCACCAGGTGAGGTTCCTCACTGGAGAAACTTCAGCTCACTCTTATTTCTTTCCTCCTTTCAGCCTTCTGTACTTCTTTTCAGATGCTGTAAACATTTGTTACTTCCCCCTGTGTTTTTATTTTGAAGCCTTCCAACCCTCCCCAGAATGCCTCATCAAACGCATAGCCCTGCTATCTTGCAACTCACAAGAGACCCCATCATTTCTTTCTTTACTGAGTATGTTATCATCCATTTCTGTAGTGTGTGCACACGTGTGTGTGCACACATGCTGTATGTGTATATGTCTTGTGGTCGGGCAAAGCCTGTGTGTGTGAGTACAGAGGCCAGGGAGACATTACGTTCTTCCCCTAGAGCTCCCTATCTTAGTCCTTTGAAATAGGGGCTCTCACTGACCTGGAGCGAGGCTGGTGGCCAGGAGCCTGGTGATTGTCCTGTTTTCCTTGCAGTACTGGGGTTACAGACATATGTGGTTCCCCATTTTTTATGTGGATGCTAAAGATGAAGCCCTCATGCCAGTGTGGCAGCATTCTTACACCCTGAACCATCTCTTCAGGCCCTATTGTCCATTCTTGGACGATCATTGTTGCTGTTTTGTCTTTGGTTATCCCAGACTTAATCCATGGGAGCCCACAAGTGTGAACTCTTTGCCTCCTGGCCCAGGGAACCACACCCAGCAGTAGAGTGTAATAGTCAGTAGGTCCTTCCTGCCATGTGAACTACAGAAATAACCCCCCCACCTCAGGACTCACAGGACTGGGAAAAGGAGAACAGGCGTGGTGGCAGCAATGGAAAGGGACATGGGGCAGACAACACAGCACTCACTAAGGGCTGTCCCCAAGGACAGAGCTAGTTGCCTGAATGTGTTGCAGGCCCAGGGCACCAACTTGCTTAGGCAGCCCCTCCCCCGCTTTCATATCTTGCCATTGACTTCCTGAACACGGAAAGAAATTAATCACAGAGCAAGGACGAAGAGAAGCTGCATTCTTTTGCTGCTTTGCTGCTTCCCTGAGGAAAGAAAAGAATTGAAAGCAAGCCCTGATTTTCAAAGGAAAACGTATATGATTGCCTTCAACAATGTTGGTTAGAAAAGGGGGGATATTATGTGTTACATCTGTGAGTGTGGCTTACGGATGTTGAGAAACAGCATTACAAGTGCGTGAATGTGTGTGTGAACATGTTCATGTGTGTGAGCGACTGTCTGTCTGCTCCAGGTTCTCCATTTTTCTTCTCCCGTCCCTAACTAACATTTTTCCAAGACAGTTCTAGCTGTCCTGGAACTAGCTCTTGTAAACCAGGCAGGCCTTGAACTCACAGAGATCTGTCTGCCTCTGCCTCCTGAGTGCTGGGATTGAAGGTATGCGCCACCAACTGCCTGGTCCTTCTCTAACTTTTGAGGAGAGGTGCAGGTGATTCTAGAGGGCAATGTGTAAATGAAGACAGCATGATGAGTTTGAGCAGACAATTGTTCAGCTGAGATCTAGAACCTTCCACCTCTTCCCAGAAAGCACTTACAACCATTTTCCATAAGGCAACCATCTTCTGGCATTTGGAAGCCCCAGATCTCTGGTATATGTTCTTGGGAGGACATACCCTGCCCTCTTACCTAATTGTGGCAGTCAGCCCACAGTGTGTGCTGCCCTGGACCTTTCTTCCCAGGGAGAAGGAAGGAGGCTATGCCCTCCTCCACACCCTGCTCCCAGGCTGCTGGCTGAGAAGAGGACTCAGCCCAGGCTCACGTGCCCTCTGGAAGAATGATCTGCCAGGGCTCAGAAACCCCAATGGCCTTGGCAGGAACTGTCTAGCCAGGAGTGACACTCTCAGTTCAGGCAGCCCCTGAGCCCTTGACTGGGAAGACCCCTGGGGACTATAGTGCTGTTCACTCCAGCTAGAGCAGAGAGGCATTGGTCCTCATGCTGAACTTTGCTGTCAATCTGCCTGCCGCCCTGGGTTGTTTACTGGAAACTGGCCTCCCTGCAAGGATTCAAAGCCCTGGCCCTGAGCATGTCTGCGGCAGAAAGCCGGCCAGGCAGTAATTGGCGGTCTGGCCGAGCTAAGTGGCCAGCGCTGACCCACCATCCTCCTCCAGCAGTTGCCTTTGAGTGATTTCACAGTAGCCTTCCAGGCCTATAGGGACTTCCTGCCCAGTGCAGAGCCAGCATCAGGAACAAATTACTCATTCCCTGAGAAATCTATTAAAAGGTGACAACAGTTTGGGGATAGGTGGCCCCCAGCACATGGAACCTAATGCCACAAGTCTTCTCCCTTAAACTGACCAGCTCGGAGTACACTGAGCTAAGTCTCTAACTTTTGGGGCCAAAATGATTCAGAGCTGAGCCAACTGCTGTCCTTGGGTACGATCTGTGGGTTCATGAAGGGAAGGACATGGGACCTTTGTCCCCTCCCTTGGTTCCATTTTCCACGCCACTGTGTGTGACCTCAAGTGAGTCATCTAGCCTCTTCAAGTCCTCATGATTCTTTAAGTAAATAAGAAGCCCAAAGCCTAGGCTGACAAAGGCAAGTTCATGTGCACAGCCAGGCAGGCACACAGCAGACTCCCGGCAGGACATAGTGGGTTGGATTTATTTTCTTTCTGGTTGAGAGAGAATGACCTACTATGCTCACATCTTGATGGAGGGCAGTGGCTGAGCCATGAGCTAGAACCAAGGTAGGGTTCCAGCTAGAGGGATGATGGAGCAGGCCATGACAGTTTCTAGTTCTCCTCATAACAAGTTCCTGCCATTTGCTGCCCATCTCGGGCTGAGCCAGACACCACTGGTGCGTGACCAAGCAAGTTGGGGATGGACATCTCCGTTGTTGCTGCATGCAGCCAGCTGAATAATGATGCCCTGGGATGATGTAATAGTTACTCTTCTCTTGCTGTGTAGTAAGGCAGTAAAGGGTTGCTTTGGCTCAAGGTTTGAGGGATACAGTCCACCTTGGTGCAAGGAGATCATGGCAGAAAGAAATGATGAAGCATCTGGTCACATATAGTTATGGTCAGGAAGCAGGGAAAAGTTCAGCCCGGTTTCTCCCTTTTCTGCAATCCTGGACTCCAATCCATGGGATGGTGCTGCCCACATAGGGTACATCTTCTCCCACCAGAAAACCCAGTTGAGAAAATCCCTCACAGACAGACCCAGAGATTTGTTTTCATGGTGAGGCTAGAGCCCAACAAGTTGTCCATCAAGATTGATCACCCCAGTGTGTTTCTATAAATTTTGTAGGTATAAACTGCTGGCCTTGAAAAGGTTAGTATAAGAACCAGGGAGATGGTGCAGCTGGTAAAGTTGCATCCTGGCAACTGAGTTCAATTCCTGGACCCACACAAAGGCAGGAGTAGAACTGAACCACCAAGTTGTCCCAACCTCTACACTTGAGCCATGGCAAACATGCCTTCCTCTTCATGTCATACACATATACATGCAATAATAATCATTTAAATGTGATTAATATGGAGTATTTGGGAGGTCCCAGTATAACCACAGGGGTCCTTCGAAGCAGAGGCAGAAGGCAGAAGGAGCAGAATTTAAAATGTGTGTCAGAAGCCAGGCATGGTGAGGCACACCTTTAATCCTAGTTCTCAGGAGGCAGAGACAGGCAGATCTCTGAGTTCAAAGACAGCCTGGTCTACAGCTCAAGTTCTAGGACACCTTAGGGCTACAGAGTGAAACTCTATCACAAAAAACCAAAAGACAAACAAAACAAAAAGAAACTGTGGTAGAAGGGACATTGCGTGGGAGTGAACTTGCCTGTCCTGTTGGAAGGAGGCCATGACAAGCATGAGGAGGAACTGGGTCTTGTTGAGAATAAGGCCTGGCTTCTGTACAAGTAGCAGGAGACTTTGGTCCCATTACCCCAGAGATAACCTGGCCAACAGCCTGAGTGCACTTATAGGTAGAATACTCCAGGTCTAGGAAGGGTGGGCAGCACCCAGAGTCATCCTAGACTCCTGCCTACAAAACCTCAAGTCATCATATATGGGGCTTTAGTTGATTTGTGCTCACTGTAACATCATGGAAGAGAGCCTATAGGCAGGAAAGGGGCCAGGGGCTTCCCCAGGACCCGCTTCTACCTTCCAGGGTCTCAGACTCAGCATCAGTCAGACGGGCTTTCTCCTGGGCCATGGCCAAGCCCAGCAATGACATGGCAGCTGGTTTCCATGCTTGGGACCTTATAGCTCCTAACACCCTGCTCTCTCTCCGTATTGTGTTTTTAAAAATAACTTTATCATATTTATTTGTTTGTTTGTTTGGTTATGTATTGTGTGTGTACATGAGTGCAGCCACCTATGGAAGCTGAGAAAATTTTCCAGACAACACTTCTCTCTTCCCACTATGTTGGACTCAGAGATGGAACTCGGGTTATTAGGCTTGGTGGCAAACAGCCTACCCACTGAGCCATCTTGCTGGACCTCCATGTTCTGCTCTGTTCAATTGACACTACTCTCCTCAGAGGTCCAGAAATTCCCTAAGCCTGACCATTGGCACAAAACAGTGTCCACACAAGTCCATCACAATCAGGGAGTGGAATCCCGAGAGTGGGTGATAGCAGGCAGTGTACGGCTGCTTCAGGCAGGGCTCCTTACAGACACAGGGACTATGATGAGGCAAATGCCCACTTGTGCTTTGGAATGATCATCCATACATATGTACACACACCCTTTAAGTGCTTAATTCCCATTTGTATTTTTAGCTTTTTATTATGCGATCACAAGTGGCCCTGATGTCACATCTTTTCAACTCTGAAACCCTAGAGTTAGGAGCCCTGCTTGTCATGCCCAAAAAGTATCCCAGACGGAGCCTTGAATGGCACAGCGAGGGTCACACGTTGTGGTTCAGACCCCATCAAATGAACTCTGTGCTACCTGCTTGTTATCAACGCCCGATAGCTGGAGTGAAGGGAGTTCTCCAGAAGCATGTGGTTTGTCTGCAGAGGGAGTGATGGATATCTTCAGCTTGCCTGTCTTACACATCCATACTCTCCCTGCATTACAGAGACTCTATCCTGGAGAAGGGTTCCTGAGCCACTTCTCAAAAGCAAGACCATGAAGGACCTGACACAGGTTTGACCTTTCTCAGGGAAGTTCACTAGAGCCAATAGGTGTGGGTCAAGAGGACAAGGGGACTCCAAGGCCATTCAAAGAGTACATTCAAGTCAGCACCTCCAGGCACTCCTAGAAGGCACCTGACCCTGGGCCACAGTGCGGTCAAAGCCTGCCTCCATTACTCCAGCTGTGGTAGGTCACTCGCTTTCTCTTTGATCTGCCTCCCCAGCTGTTCACCTCCTTTTTCTTTCTCCAAACCTTCTGTCTTCTCACTTGAAACATAGCTTCAGAGAGCACCAGCTCACCAGCTCCCACTGTGATCCTCCAGGGATACAGCCCAGTCAGAGAGCACCAGCTCGCCAGCCCCCACCATGATCCCACTGTGACTGCCAGGGATGCAGCCCAGTCAGAGAGGACCAGCTCGCCAGCCCCCACTGTGATCTGCCAGGGATACAGCCCAGTGACCAGAGAGCCATTGCCCCTTTGGTCCTGGAGGCAAGCTTTCCCCGGGGCAATACTAAGGAAGAAAAGAGGCTAAGAACCAGATGGGTTGAATTTTCAGAGTAGTGACCATGTGAAATAGAAACTCCTCCAGCCTGCATGGCTCACTCCAGAAAGCTGCCTGGTGAAGATTCAACCAGTAAACAACCCCTTGGGTTCCCACCTGGAACCATGATGCCAGAATTATCTTCTCTGGAGATCACACGGCCTTTTCTGGAACAAAGGACAGGGCTAGTAACCCTGAAAGACTAAGCCAGGAAAAATTATTTTTTTACTACTATTATTTGTTGTTGTTTTTTGTTTTGTTTTGTTTTGTTTTTTGAGACAGGGTTTCTCTGTAGCCCGGGCTGTCCTGGAACTTGCTCTATAGACCAGGCTGGCCCTGAGTTCAGAGATCTGCCTTCCTCTGTCTCTCAAGTGCTGGGATTAAAGGAGTGTGTCACCACTTCCCAGCTGATTCTTTTATTTTTTTTATTTTTTTGAGACAGGGTTTCCTTGTAGTTTCTAGAGTCTGTCCTGGAACTAGCTCTTGTAGACCAGGCTGGCCTCGAACTCAGAGATCCGCCCGCCTCTGCCTCCCGAGTACTGGGATTAAAGGCATGCGCCAACACCACCCGGCCCAGCTGATTTTTTTTAAAAAAAATTATTTACACTTCATTTCCTTAATATTTATTATTTAAATTTTTATTTGCATCCTGTGAGTATAGTCACATATTGCTTGACATGGGAAAACAGCTTATTCTGAGAGTTGCATCATTTGGGGGTTTTGTCATTGTGTGAACAGTAGTCACACACAAGCCCAGATTGACTAGCCTGCACCCCTCTGCTCTAAGGGGACAGACCCAGAGAGCAAAGTATTGGATGCTGTGGGCAACAGTGAGGTAATGAGACTTATATATCTAAGGACACAGCAGGGCCACCAAATTCCTGGTAGTAGTACATTTTCAGTTCCCTGAGCCAGTGACCTGGGCCAGAACAGACCTGAGACAGCAAACTCCACAGTTCCCATTATTTTCTTAACAAAAACAAGCAAACAAAAACTTTAAAAGAAAAAATCCTCACATAGGCCAGTCTGGACTCGAACTCTATGTAGAGGATGATCTTGAACTTCTGATCCTTTTGTCACGGTCTCTTGAAGGTTGTGATTACTGCCAGGTTTTACGTGGTGCTAGGAATCAGGAACTTCAGTCACCAGCTCAGGACCTAGTGGGCAGGAGGGGTTCAGTGTGTTGAGGAGAATGGGAAAGGGTGGTGGAGGCAGGGGAATGGCCCACCCAGGCCTTCCTGGACTTTACAGAGACTAGTACCGCTGGTTGGAGGGCCCTGGGAGGATCAGAAAGTCCTATTAAGTCTCAATTCTAGAACCGGGACTTTCTGGACCCTCAAGACCGCCATCTAAGGAGATAAAGGCAAACCTACGCTGTACCGAGGACGGGCAAAGCCAGGAGGAGGGACTTGGAGACACTGAGAGGTATCTTGCCCGTTTCTGGAGACACCCCCTCGGAGCCCTAGCCACAATTGAGCAAAAGCCTTGGTCAGTGGCTGCGATTGCCCAGAGCTCCCTCCCCCGCCTCTCAGCCTTCCTGCTGTTCAAGCTGCGGTGATGAAGTTGGAACCTGCCTCTCCGGAATGGCTCGCAGGCGTTCAGACCGGATTGGCATGAGGCCGTCGAGCAGTTGGTGGCAGGAGCCAGGGGACTCGGAGAGCAGGTTTTCGCCGGAGGGGACATGAGCTTTATTTCCCTCTTGGTTGCTGACAAGGAAGCAGCTGGCCTTCCCTGATTATTTTTACCCGAAGTCACAGCCGCGGCTGCCGAGCCTCCCCAGCGCCCGCCGGCACGCTCCCAGCTTAGCCACGCACCGCCAGCGCCACCTGCCGCCGACTGCTACCGCCGCAGAGAGAGCGCAGCGGCCTTCAGACCAGTGCTGGCCACCGCCCTCCCAAGTCTGTGGTTATTTTTGTCATCTTTTTCTACGTCCTACTCTCCTCACTCCCCTCCTCCCTCTCTTCGTGTGTGTGTGTGTGTGTGTGTGTGTGTGTGTGTGTGTGTGGTGTGTGTTTATAGACAGTCTATGTAGCTCAGGCTGACACTGGACTTCCCACTCTCCTGCTTCTGGGATCACAGGCCCACATCACTACACATGGCCACGGGAGTGGTTACAGTTAGCACAGCACATCCACATCTGTAGGGTCGGTCCATCCTCAAAAATGCCGGATATATTGGGAGGACCCAGCGGTTAAGAGCACTTGCTGCTCTCCCAGAAGACAGGAGTTAGGTTCCCAGCACCCACATCAGCTGGTTTACAGCCAACCTGTGACTCTGTTCCAGGGGATATGATACCCTCTTCTGGCCTCCTCAGGTACCTGCACATATATGGCATTCACTTATATAGACACATGCACACAAATAAATGATAAAAAAATAAGTTTGTCGTAAGTGTCAATGCACAGGTGGAAAGGGCTTGCCTAGAATCACACAATGCAAGAGTAGGGGAAATTAAATCACAGTATGCCTGGCTCTAAATCTTGGCACCACCCTTTGACTGTGTATCGGTTATGAATGCTCACAGCTACAGATAATCACAGCGCTTTAAGTAAATGGGGACTTATTTTCTTCATTGGTAGGTGAGTTGGGGAGCCACTTGACTATGTCAGGAACTCAGAGTCTATGCCGATATTGCTGCTCCCCCAGCCCAGATAGATTGTCTTTGAACATGCTTCAACCTCACGGTCACAACAGCTACTAAAGTGCTGGGCATCTTGTTAGAATTCAGGTGGGGGTAGAGAGATAGGAGGAGGCAAGGAATGAAGCTATGATAATCCGTTTTGTCAGGAAAGCAAAGTACTTCCCTCATCTCTCCCCCCAGAACTGTAGATTACATGAACTACCCAAAACTGTGAGGGAGGCTGAGAAAAATCAACATTTCTTGGCTAAAAGAGAAGGGCAGTAACGGCAAATGCTGGGTCAGCGTCCATAGCATCTGCCTGGCCCAGGCAAAGTTACTTAGTTGCAATTATATCGCACAGAGATTTAACTCTTGCTTCCCACTTTGTTCTTTACTGTGTAGCCACTCGCAGCTTCTGTATCACTGTGCTTTTGTCTGGGGCTCCTTAGACAAGTTTTATCATATGGCTCTGGCTGATCCAGAATTTTCTTGTAGATCAGGCTAGCTTCCAACTTGTGGCAATCCTCCTGTCTCTACATCCCAAGTGCCAGGATGATGGGCATGAGTTGCCATAATCAACACTATGTTGTCTTGGTAACTCTCATATGTAGTGGTTTAGTGTTTCTTCAAGTTAACATGTCATATTGTACTTACAGGGCATTTACCAAGAGACTTTTTTCAATGCACCTGTGTATTACAGGAGTACATGTGCGTACATGTGTGTGCATAAGTGCACATGTGAAATCGTAGGAAAACCTTGGGTGCTATCCTCCAGAACACAATCCACTTCTTTTGAGTCAGGGTCTCTTATTGACCTTGGGCTTCCACTTAGATGGAGCTAGTTGCCCAGTGAACCCAAAGGGCCCCCTTTCTCTGTGTCCCCAGTACTAGGACTACAAATACATGCCTGATTGTTTTATGTGATGCCTAGGCAACAAAGGCAGGTCTTTGTGCTTGCGATGTAAGTATTTTAAGCAACTGAGAAAACCCTCCCAACTTTGGACCTACCTTTTTTTAAAAAAAATTATAGAGAATATTCTGATCACTGCTTTTAGAAAATTGTGATTTTATTATTTATTCTTAATTTATGTGTGTGTATGTTTAGCTGCATGTATGAAGTGTACCATGTATATGCAGTACCCTGGAAGGCCAGAAGAAGGCATCAGATCCCTGGCACTGGAGTTGCAGATGGTTGTGAGGCTGAGGCGCCATGCAGATGCTGGGATCAGGATCCTGCAGGAAAAGCATGTGCTCTTAACCAGGGAACCATCTTTCCAGCTCCATTGCCGCTTCTTTCATGCACCAAGCATTTACCATAGGATAAAACTCCTAGCGTCAAAGACCATAGTATCTCTTTTTTTTTTTTTTTTTTTTTTGTTTTTTGAGACAGGGTTTCTCTGTGGCTTTGGAGCCTGTCCTGGAACTAGCTCTTGTAGACCAGGCTGGTCTCGAACTCACAGAGATCCGCCTGCCTCTGCCTCCCGAGTGCTGGGATTAAAGGCGTGCGCCACCACCGCCCGGCCATAGTATCTCTTTGATGCTATCAGTGTTATTCCATTGCTCTCCAAGAGGGCTATGCTGGTTTACACTGTAACAGTACCTAAGTATTCTTACTGACTTTATCACAACTGTGCCAGCACAGAATTTTATGGTTTAAAGAACTTTCCTTTTTGCCCAATTAGTATCATAAAATAATATCATAAATTGTCATGTTTTTATACCTTTGATTAAAACTGAAGAGAAATACATATGCCTCGTGATATGTATTTATTTATCATCATTATTTTGAGACAGAATCTCACCAGACTGGTCTAGAACTTGCTACTATATCTATACATAGTGAATATATATCTATATGGTATAGAATTTGCTACTATATCTATATATAATATATATAAATATATCTACTATATCTATATAGATCAGGCTGGCCTTGAACTTACAGAGATCTGCCTGCCTCTTCCTCCTTTGTGCTGGGATGAAAGAGTGCACTACTATGCCCACCTCCCTAGTAACATTTCCTTCCTTCCTTCCTTCCTTCCTTCCTTCCTTCCTTCCTTCCTTCTTCCTTCCTGATGTGTGAATCTAATTTGTTTTTTGGGTTTTTTTGTTTGAGACAGGGTTTCTCTGTAGCTTTGGAGCCTGTCCAGGAACTAGCTCTTGTAGACCAGGCTGGCCTCAAACTCACAGAGATCTGCCTGCCTCTGCCTCCCGAGTGCCGGGATTAAAGATGCCACCACCACCCGGCCAAATCTAGTTAGTTTAAATCAATAAGAACCCAGAGTCAAGACAGGCAGTCCGTCCTGACTAAACACCACTGGAGTCCCTGCAACTTTCATTTTTATTTTTCTCTTTTTATATTTACACACTGTACATGTATGAGAATATGGAAGCCAGAGGGCAACGTGACCGGTCAGCACGGTCATCTACTGCTCTCCACCTTAGTGTTCTGAGACAATGTCCCTCACCGAACTTGGACCTTGTCATTACAGCCAGGCTAGCTGGCCAGCCCCTGGGATCCTTGTCTTGGTCCCCTGAGTACTGAGGTCCTGGTACACACCATTACACCTAACTGTTAGTAGATACTGTGAATCTGAACTCTGGTCTTGGTGCTGGAGAGCAAGCACTCCTCTCAGCCAGCTCCCAGCCCCACACTTGGAATTGACCTGACTCTGTAACTTGTCCTCTTTGATGAAGCCTTTGTTCATCTTCTGGAGGGAGAGACTCATTTTTCCCGATATGACTATGGGAATCTGCTCTGCCCTCATTGCTCCTGACAGTCTTATTGGGTTCTGTAAGCTACTGGGGGAGAAGAGGAACTCCTAGATGAGGGGCCTGGGCTCATAAATTTCATGCATATGTTAAAAGCAGTTCGTCTGGATTCAAGTTCAATGCCTTCTCTTCTCCAGCATTGTCTTTCCCCAAAATAGCAGGTGTTCTTGCTGAAGTTCGCATAGCACACCACCCATCTGGTCAGAATACCACTCAACGCTCTTCGGTGAGTTCACGGTGGGACAATTTTTATCACAGTCCGTTTGAAAACATTCTTGTCCCCCAGAAGGAACACCATTCCTAATGTACAGAGGCACCAACCCCACAAATGTGAAAATGTCTTTAAGCTTGGAGGAAAGAGGTGGGTGGGGGCTGTGTGAGGCTAGCCCAGAAGGCTTAGGCTATGCATGGACTTGCTACATGGCTGCTGTTTCTTCCCTATTCTGTTTTTTTTGTTTGTTTGTTTCCTTGTAATACATATAAGCATAGTTTTTGTTTGAGGCAGAGTCTCATGTAGCCCAGGCTACCCTCAACACTTTAAGTAGCTTAGAAAGACCTTGAGGTTCTAATCCTTCCGCGTTCTTTCCCCAGTGTTATAGCACTGGTTTACAGCGTCTGGTTAAGGCCTACTCTGTGCAGTGCTGGGGATGGAGCCCAGGCCTTTGTGCCCACTAGGAAAGCTCTCTACCCACTGATCAAAGGGATCAGCAGATGCCGAACCAGATCAATAAAGGGGGACAGGAAGACAACCTAGAAAGGTCGAAGTTGAGACCTAGAGGATGAAGAAAATGAAGTAGAGAAGCCTTGGAGTTCCTGACTCTACCTGGGTAGAGAACAAGAAGATGTTCACCTCAGTCAGAAACCAAGGGAAGAAGGCAGGAAAAGGGGGACAAGCAGGGATGGGTCATGGCAACCATGGGCAGGAGGCAAGGCTTTCTCTTGGACATGCCAGGAAGCCATAGAACAGTTTAGAAGGGAAGAGCTGTGTGGCATAGGAACTTGAGAAGGCTTATTCCTTGAATCCCGTGGTGGAAGAGACCGGGGCCAGAGAGAGAAGAAGTTGAGTGACTCTGGGCCCATCCTAGATACTCTGTATAACCCTGACATTCACAAACCTTCCCTCTTCTCAGAGAAGGAGGTGACTCTCCGAGGACTTGAATAGAGATACTTGTCAGAGTCACAGGAGAGTTAGTGAAAGCCCAACTCCATTCCTGGTGACCCTAGGGTGAAGACATCCATACTGCTGCCGCCTTCTGGCTGCAGGTCTGAGATTGGGCCAGACCCAGGTCCAGGTCCAGGGAGAAGGGCCAGTGTCCTCAGGTCACCCCGAGGTGCCCCTGAATGCTCTTACCCTTCCCATTTCACTCCTCAGACAATAGGCCTGATAGGTATTGGTCCCCTTCAGCCTCTGGGAAGAACAGAATAGGTAGGCCATGATCCAGACAGATCTGCCTGCCAGTCAGGGCCTTGGGTAGAGGCCCATATCCTCCACCCCCACCCCATGCTTCTTGGCCATCTCCAGGAGTGACCTTGGGAAATGTAGGCCCTGTGAAAGGGAGAGAGTTAGTAGGGGGCCCAGGCAAGGACTCTGTAGAGAAGAGAAAGGTAGATGTCAGGCTACAGCTTTGTCATGGGTAATGCTAGCATTTAGAGGCTGAGACAGAAAAATCACAAGTTTTAGGCCAGCCTTGGCTACATAAGCAAGACCGAGAAATAAAATAGGGCCAGGTATGGTAGTGCATGCCTTTGATCCCAGCACTCAGGAAAAAGGAAGTCTGATTTCTGTGAGTAGAGGGCCAGCCTGCTCTATCTGGCAAGTTCTAGGTCAGTCAAGGCTACATACTGAAACCCTGTCTCAAAAATAAATAAAGAGCCGGGCGGTGGTGGCGCATGCCTTTAATCCCAGCACTCAGGAGGCAGAGGCAGGCGGATCTCTGTGAGTTCTAGACCAGCCTGGTCTACAAGAGCTAGTTCCAGGACAGGCTCCAAAGCTACAGAGAAACCCTGTCTCGAAAAACAAAAAAAAAATAAATAAATAAATAAATAAAAAATAAAGAAAGAAAGAAAATAAAAATAATTATTACAGATTGTAATGTGCTGTGTATTTTACTACAGTTTAAAAAATGAAATTAGAAAAAATAAACAATTATGTTGCCAGCAGGCTACTTTAACAAGTGTTAATTAGGCTTTGGCCAGAATACTGAAAGTATCCGAGCTTTACACCAAGTCAAAGGCACCAAGCTGGCACAGCAATCCCACCTCTTTTGTACTGGTTGCAAAGAGAGCCTTACACGTGCGGAAGCTGAGGATCAATGACAAGAAAACGTTCCTCACACGGGAGACGATGTGAACCATAGCAGTGCAGACCCAGGCCTTTTGGTGGTGGGGTCATCCCGCCAGAGTTCCCGCCCTAGCAAAAGTCCTTGCTGTTAAAACCACTTTGGCCAGTGGGGTGGGGCCTCCTCAGCCCAGGCTTAGCTTTCCCTGCTCTCCTGGAGCTGCCTTCTTTCCTAACTTCCATGCTAACTGTCCACAGTTCTGTTGTAAAGCAGAACGTGCCAGCTGTCCTCAGAGCGGGGTAGATGGAAGGCAGGGTAGGCTGGGGAGCAATTCAGGTTAGTCATATACTGAGGGCTGCTCCGCTCTGGTCCCGCTAACTTGGTCTCCTAAGGCGTCCAGAATTTCAAGGGCCCCTCAGCTTCCCCAAGTTCATTTTTTAATTCAAGTCTCACAAGGTGACTCTTTCTGTTGGGGAGCCTTCAACAGCGATGGCTGAAGCACAGAACAACAGGCAGGTCTCCGCCGCCAGGGCTAGAGGTTCTGTCCCAGACCCGGGGGAGGGGAGGGTCTCAGGGAGGAGTTACAGAGCCCCGCCCCCGTCCTGCGCCAGACTGGTTGACCTACCATTTGGAGGCGACCCCAGACATAAAGTTGACTGGGAAGATAGCACCATGGTAAGAACAGGGCCTGGGAACAGGGAGGGTACGACAGTAAAGTGAGACCCAGGTTCTAGGTCTCATCTGCCTCGAAGGGATTTCCCTAGAGTTCTTGTGGAGAGGAGACCTATGGTGGCCGTCATTTTTTTTTTTTTTTTGAGCAAGAGAGGTGGGCCCCAAGGGGTTGGAGGGTACAGACAGAAGCAAGGGACACAGCACTCACTGAGCCCTACGACAATGTACACAGCATATAGCAATAATTGAACCTCACCACCCACTTTCATTGGAATGGGGTACACAGACACAGGAATTATTTAAAATGGGACAAAGTTACAGGAAATTGGCGATTTTCAGAGTGAGCAACGATGTTCACTTCTGAGGCCTCCTAAGCACAGGACTGATTTTCTGTATAAAAAAGGTCATGGATTACTATTCTGAGGGGCCAGACTCCCAAGTGGCATGAGGCCACGACAATGTGTTGTCTAGGACATTTGTGCATGCCAGGGCTGGACCAGAGACCCAGGAGGCAGAGCCATATAGCTTGCCAGGAGCAGCCTCCAAATCACCCATAACTACCACATCCCCAATTTATACATCTGGGTTATGATAGGCCTACCACCAGTGTTGGGTGACTGGAGTGACTGAGAATCCATCTTGAAGAAGGGACTTTTGAAGGTGTGGGAGACTGGTCCAGGTAGTGGAGACAGTGTCATCAAAGGTCTCAAGAAACCGGAGTGGGCATCTGGAAACAGACCGGGCTTAGATGGGTGGGGTACAACCCTCAGGTAGGACCAGCACAGCTACGTGGCCGACCCTATCACAAACAAATACATAGGAAAACAAATCCAGGCAGCTGCATGAGGAACGTAGGACAGGCAAGGCAGAAAGCCTGGACCACCAAGCTGAGAACCCCATGGTCTGAACTCCTGGGTTGTGTCTGCCTCACTCTAAAAAGTGGATTGTGCCGGGCGGTGGTGGTGCACGCCTTTAATCCCAGCACTCGGGAGGCAGAGGCAGGCGGATCTCTGTGAGTTCGAGGCCAGCCTGGTCTACAAGAGCTAGTTCCAGGACAGGCTCTAAAAAAAGCTGCAGAGAAACCCTGTCTCGAAAAACCAAAAAAAAAGAAAAAAGTAAAAAGTGGATTGCTGGAGCTGGAGAGATGGCTCAGTGGTTAAGAGCACCGCCTGCTCTTCCAAAGGTCCTGAGTTCAATTCCCAGCAACCACATGGTGGCTCACAACCATCTGTAATGGGGTCTGGTGCCCTCTTCTGGCCTGTAGGCATGCATGCATAGAGAATATTGTATACATAAAAAATAAATATTAAAAAAGGAGTGGATTGCTGTAGCCCTTAAAATGCCCCATTTCCTAGTGTCCATCCTGAAGACCATCCTTTTATATAAGCAAGTGCCACCCATTTTCCTGAACTCTAACCCCAGGGCTTGGCTTTCAGCCTGGTGAGGTCTGGGAACCAAAGAAAGGGGAGGTCTGTAGCAAGGCACAGATGGCTGAGTTGCTTTCTTTTGCTGTTGTTCAGAAAGGGAGTCTCATGGAGCTGGGCCGGTTTGGCATGACTATGAAGTCAATGTTGTTCCTGTATTCCTGTCCCTCTCGCCATCACCTCCCAAGTCCTTAGACTGCAGTGTGTCCCCAATGCTCAGCTCACTTACCTCTGCTTTATTGCTTTGTTTTTTTTCTTTTCTTCAGTAGACACTGGCCAGGCGTGTGGTTCCCACTGTCCCTTACGTGTCATTGCCGCATCCAGAATGATCTCCTTTGGTCACTGTCTCTTCTATCTTCTGGTACCTAATTTCTGGAGAGAAGACTTCAGGGGTGAGGTCAAGAGAGCCCATGGTTTTTTACTTTCCAAGTGGCCACCAAACATCATGATTATAAACAAAACAAAAACACCTACTAGGTGCTATGCTAATGACATTCATTCATGGGAGGGGTGTGTGCCCAATATCAAACACATGGGCTGCAGAGCCTGCAACTTCCATGTCTCCCTTTGAACATATAGTAGACATTCAACTGCCATAGACATTGGGGAGCTTCATCTTCTCTCTCAGATCAGAAGTCTCTCTGGGACCTCCTCTAACTACCCAGGTGAATCAAGGAACCCTTTGGCTGAAGGTTGGTATGAGGGGTCCTCACAGGAAGGTGCCCTTTAGAGACAACTCAGCTGAGTCAAGTGGTTGGCATATTGGTCTGAACTATGCAGAAAGGGGAGGAGGCAGGGCTTCCTTCAGACCCCGTGGGAGGCCCCAAGTCATTCCTGTTGTACAGAAAGACTGAGGGGCCAGGCGGTGGTGGCGCACGCCTTTAATCCCAGCTCTCGGGAGGCAGAGGCAGGCGGATCTCTGAGTTCGAGGCCAGCCTGGTCTACAAGAGCTAGTTCCAGGACAGGCTCCAAAACTTCAGGGAAACCCTGTCTCGAAAAAAGCAAAAAAAAAAAAAAAAAAAGAAAGAAAGAAAGAAAGAAAGAAAGAAAGAAAGAAAGAAAGAAAGACTGCGGGGAGCAAGTCACGAAGTAGATAGTTCTGTTCTGGCCCATCAAACTCAGAGCCCTTGGTCTTGGCCCTTGTCCTCATCCAAAAGGGTGAGGTGCCCACAAAATTCTCTCCTGAGCTCATTCTCTAATGAGCTCCATCCCCAGTGCCCTCAGGTGAGGTTCTGCGGACTGCAGAAGGGGTATGCAGGTTCACAGGACAGCAGCTGAGCTGGTGGCAAACCCAAGAATACTGTGACCAGAGCCTTGGACACCTGGCATTGGGGCTCCTAGACAGGACTTTCATTCCACGTTTGCCCAACTTGGTCTGGCTAGGACAAAAAGAGGCCTTTCTGTGAAGACAACCACAGAGACATAAGCTCAGAATCTGGAGCAAGGGAAGGTATATAGAGTCCATACAGAGGCCCCTCCATCTTTCTTCTCTGGCTGCATGACCACCTGGAAGTGGGGGTTAACCTCTGAGCAGGGGACCTGGAGCCCCAACATCTTTCTTCTCTGGGCTGGAGGTATCCCAAATTCCATGACAGTCTCTGGAGCCCCTCATAGCCTGTGCACATTTAGTGAGATGCAGACAGAGGCACAACCATGCTCTTCGCCCTGGCCTCCCCCCACTGTAGCCAATGGTCTGCAGCTGCGTGCCTTGCTGAACCCAGAGGCCCCTGTGCTCAGGGACTCAGCACCGGTCACCTGGTGCCTCCCAAGGTATCCTTTTGCTGGGTCAGGATCAGAATTTCCCGAGTGATGGGTTCTTGGTCTATGACACATTTAGTGGCAACCTCACCGACTTTCACCCCTGGGACCCGGTGCTGAGCCCAGCGCAGGTGAGACAAGCTTGTGCCTGCGCGCCACCCCCAGGGGACCTGCTCTTACAATGGGACCCAGAAACTCTAGGCTTCATCCGCCTCCAGCTCCCCTCCCCCGCCGCTGTTCCTGGCCATGCGCATGCGCTTGCTCTGTCCTGGTAGGATGTGGGCACCTCCCGGCCCAGCCCAGCTGCTATGCCTTCCCCTGGGTAGCCCACTGGGTCTAATACCAACCCTTCTAGACACTCCAGCTCAGCCTTTGTCAATTTGATCTCTTCCAGTTCTGGCCATGCCCTCTCCAGGCCAAAAGTGTTTGTCCTGAAGCTGCCAAACCTTAATAGCCTAAGGCTTAGTGTGGGCTTGCTCAGTGCTGTCTTTAGTGCCCAGCTACCATCTCAACACACTAGCCATGGTGCAGTGATGCTGCCTGCTGGTTCCCAGTCATGAGCAGGCACCTTTTGAACCTGCATGGGTAAATGGGTACAGTACCCACTGGGTGGAGAGCCAAGATGTGGTCTTGTTATCTTGCTACTCTGGCCAGTGCCCACATAGGAGTGCCCCACGTGGAACCCAGGATCCAGCACCAAAGGCTCTCTCTGAACTCTGCTTGCACCCACAGCCCTTTCTCTGCTGCTACAAAATAGGTGCATCTTAGCTGCTGAAGAGCCGGACAGGCAGAGAAGCCGGGGCATTTGTAATCGCCAAGGTTCAGATCTACACAACAGGCAGGTGTCCCAACAGACCTGGAGTGAATCTTAGCTACATGACTTTGAACATTCTGCCATGCTGTGCCTCAGTTTCCCAATCCAGCACACTGTTCAGTTCTCCAGACACCATCACCAACGTGCTCTTCCCGTCTAGAGCAGCACATGGGGATGGTCATCGTACAGGCTGGCCCCTCTGTTGTCCAGGGCCCAACCTGGCCTCCACTCTTTTGCAGAGACTTATCAGCAGCTTCAGGACTTCCAGTTACCGCCAGATCAGGATGTCATCAGCAGAGTCAATGCTTTGGCCAATGCCACTGTGGTAAGGCCATCTCTGGAGTCTGGAACGCCTGCAGCACCGTGGGTCAACTCCCTGGACCTTATTTTCCTCACTCACATGAGGTGTTACAGAAATTCAGTTTGTTCCTACTCTTGTTTTAGAATCTCTGGCAGCTGGGAGCTTGTGACAGATTTGATCCACTAACAAGACTCTGGTAGTGCCCAACTGTGACCCTGGAAAGCTCCCTCTTGTCAATTGTTCCTCAGCCCATGGCTTCTCCCAACCCCCTTCTCTGAAGCTCCTGGGATCCTGTCCTTCGGACTCCTGGAGAGAGTCCTGGCAGGAGAGATATCCCCTGGGGCCTGCTGCCCTGCTGGCCATCCTGCACTTTCTGAAGAGGGCAACTGCTCTCAGAGCTGAGGAGCCAGAGCTGCAGACCAAGCTCTGGGAGGAACTTGGCAGAGGCTTCATGTCTGTGGCCAGTCTGGTCCTGGAGGAGTGTTAATTAGCCCGTGTTTGGCTGTCTATCACCGAGGTGAGGCAGGCAAGGCCGGGCGGGATCTGGTCTTGCAGCTCCCTTATTGTATAACTGGGTGAGTCAGCTCCTGTTTCTGGACTGCATCTCTCCATCCCGCAGGAGACGCTCCTTTCGTCACTGAGTGGAAATCCCACTTGAACACTGCACATAGCTAAGAATGGTATTAAGAGGCACTGGTGGATAAGGACCTTCCCCATATCCAAGAATCTGCCAACTGCCTCAAGTGGGGTGTCCTCCACGTGGAGTGGTGCGCCCAACACGTCCTAAATCACAGGCAGGCGCTCTGGAGAACAGGAATTGCCACTGGAAGGAGAGGCTATTATAAAACTCATCCTTGCAAAGTGCTAGCGGGCTGAATCCAGAACAGGGTACGAGGGTTAGGAGAAATGGCACAAGCCAGGAGAATGTTGCTAAGGAATGGGTCACCAGATAGGCAGAGATGTATGAAATCCGCCTTTAACTATGGATTTGGGGCACTGTGGTAGAGGAGGAAATACCAGACTGTGGACCTCAGTTTTCTCATTAGAGAATGGGCACACTTGCCTTGTTAAGACTGGATGTCTTGCCTAGCAGGAGGTGGAAAACAACTCAGTGAATTTTCTTGGTCCCCTCCACTCCCACATGACTTTGGGTTTTGTTTTTTTTTTTTTTTTAATAGGAGACTTGACTACCTATTCACCCTGAATCAGTAGTGAGGGGCGAGTGGCCCAGAGGCAGCTGGCTCCAGCTGGCAAACAGGCCAGTAACCACACGCCATGCTAGACCTGCAGGTTGACTCAGTAGACAGTGGTTGGAGGGGTCTGAGGGAGGCAGTAGAAGCCAAGGGAGGCAGTGGAAGCCAAGACTTGATCTTGAGGCCATTAAGGGTTTGTAGCCAGAACTCCAAGTGTCTCTGACTCCCAGGTCAGGGCCTGTGGTGGTGGAGCCTGGAGTGGGGGTGGGGGCAGAGCTACAGCTTCCTTCCAAGCGGCTGGTGAGCCTGTGTTCTGGAGACAGTGTGAGCACTGGCATCCCTGCTGAGTTCAACGCTGACCTCTGAACAGACCCACATTCACCCCCAGCCTTGCCTTACTGGTGAGCAACCATCCACTCCCACAACTAGCCCAGAGTCCTTCTCAGTGTGCTCCCTGAGAGTTCACTCTCTGTACCTCCATGCACTTCATGCCATTCAGACTCCTGCCCACGATGCCCTTTTCCCCTTGATCTCTGAGCAAATTTCTCCCCTCAGAGCCCTGCCTGAACAGAAACACACACACACACACACACACACACACACACACACACACACACTTGAGTTCTCTCTTTGCGGGCAGGTCTTCCTAACATCTTGAACATGCCCCTGCATAATAGGACTGTCCCTCCTCTTCCTGTTGCCCCTGGGGTCCCAGGTGTATCTGAACATCTCTGCCCAGGGCTAGACCCAAATTCACATTCATCAAGTGCTTATAGATCCATTTGGGGATTCCTATAGCGAGTTCACAGGTCCCACCCCACGGTAATACCCTTCTCTCAGGACTCCAAAAAGCATTGGTCTAGGGGCTCCACCTCTCTGGCCTTGAATAGCAGGCCCCCAGTCCTACGTGGGTAGAGGGGAAACCCACCCTGCAGCTGGACAGCCTGGCAGAAAGCCCTCCATCCTAAAGTTAAATGGCTCCATTTGATCCCTGGCCTGGAAGTTCAAAGCCTGCACACTGCAGGGCACACATTCACCGCTTCTGGCAGGCACCCAGATGTACCAGGGCACATCCACATCCCCGCAGGTGAAGTGAGGCTGTGGCGGGTGAAGAGGAAAGCTGTCTGGCTGTGCTTCTCTGAGAGGCTGCCTTCGCTTGCAAACTTGATGACAGTAGGCAGAGTCCTACTCAGAAAGCTCTGAAGAGCTACCCACTTGAGTGATGGACTGGTCACTGTGGCTGTATGAGGGAGAGAGCTCTCTATAAACTGGCGTGGAAAGGCTTTCACGGCATGGGGTTTGATGCTTGTAAAACCCAAACTCCCAATTTCTTCTTTCTTTTAAGCTCTTGGGACATTTAAAGAAAGCTTAAGTCTCTGTTTCTCACAGGGGGTCATTCTGGGGCACACATACCTCTACTGTAGCCACTGTATCAGTCCGTCTGCATAGCCTCCTAAGACTCTTCATCTGCCTGGTTACAGTTTTGTTCCTCACCCCCTAGACACCTGAACCTAGAAACAGATTTTCAAGTCCTTTACACAGCATGGAAGTTACAGTGTCGTGCACACAGTCTCCAGGATGCTCTCAGTCCCCTAGTTCACTCATGGAATCCAATACAATGTATTGTGTGAAGTCATATTCTCAGGTCTGCTTTAGGAATGCATGACAAGAAAGTCTCTTCATGTCCAGGATAGAGGCAATTTTTGTTTAATATTTTCTTTGATCCTGTTGAAGACATGGAAGCAGAACCTGAGAATACAGTGAGTAGACTATATAAGTATGCAGTTTACCATACTACTTAAAATGTTTTCGATTGCGTTTTTAGTTATTTAAATAATGACTTTATTGATTTTTTTGAGGATCTTCTACTCTGATTTCCATAGCCACGGCACTGGTTTACGTCCCCACCAGCAGTGCGCAAGTTTCCTTTCCCTACGTCTTTGCCAGTGTGTATTGTTGCTTGTTTTCTGTTTTAAAAGATGTATTTGTAGCCAGGTGTTGATGGTGCATGCCTTTAGTCCCAGAACTTGGAGACAGTGGCAGGCAGATCTCTGAGTTCAAGGCCAGCCTGGTCTACAGAGTATTCAGTACAGTCTGGACTATACGGAGAAACTCTGTCTCAAAAAAAATAATTTATTTGTATCATTTTAGGTTATGTATACATGTGGGAGGTACAGGTACCCACATAGGACAGAAGTGTTGGATTCTTGCTCTCGCTGCCCACCCCAGACAGGTACCCACATAGGACAGAAGTGTTGGATTCTTGCTCTCGCTGCCCACCCCAGACATGGAGTTATAGGCAGTTTGAGTTGCCTAACATGAGTGCTGGGAAACCAGCTTCCAACCTCTGCAAGAACAGTGCGTATGCTTAACCCCTGAGTCATCTCTCCAGCCCCCATTGTTTTCTTGATGATGCAATGGGCAAGATGATCTCAAAGCACTTTTGATTTGCAGTTCCCTGGTGACTAAGGGTATTGAACATTTTATTATATATTTATCAGTTCTCTTTGAGAACTGTCCATTAGCCCATTTATGGATTGAATCATTTGTTTGGGGAGAGTTGGTGTTTAATTTTTAGAGTTCTTTATAGATTTTATGTTAATCCTTGTCATATATATATATATATATGTCATATATATATATGTGTGTGTGTGTGTGTGTGTGTGTGTTTGTGTAGTTAGTTAGTTAGCAAAGATATTCCCATTCTGAAACCTGTCTCTTCACTTGACCCAATGTCTCTTTTTGTGCATTTAAAAAAATTTAATTCCATGCAATCCCATTTGTCAATTCTTTATTTTATTTTTAAATATTTTTATGTATGTATTTTATATGTAAGAGTGCTTTGTCTGCATGTATGCTTGTACACCAGAAGAGGGCATCAGACTGTGAGCTGCCATGTGGGTGCTAGGAATTGAACTCAGATCCTCTGGAAGAGAAGCCAGTGCTCTTAACTCCTGAGCCATCTCTCCAGTCCCCCATGTGACATGAAGGCCTGCTTGTTGGGGCTTCTGCACTGCCCAGTTCCCACAGCTGGTAAATCCCAAAGAAATCACACAGAGGTCCACATAAGTTATAAACTAATTGGCCCATTAGCTCAGGCTTCTTATTAACTCTTATAACTTATATTAGCCCATTATTCTTATCTATGTTAGTCACATGGTTTGGTATCTTTTTCAGTGGGGCAGGTCACATCTTCCTTCTTCAGTGTCTGGGCAGGACTACAGGAAGAGCTTCCTTCTCCCCAGAATACTCCTGTTCTCATTGACCCACCTCTACTTCCTGTCTGTTTGTCCCACCTGTACTTCCTACCTGGCTACTGGCCAATGAGTGTTTATTTAAAATATAATTGACAAAATATAGACCATTGTCACACAACACCCCCATTTGTCAATTCTTTTTTTTTAGATTTATTTATTATGTATACAACATTTTGCCTCCACATATGCCCCTACACCAGAAGAGAGCACCAGACATCATTACAGATGGTTGTGAGCCACCATGTGGTTGCTGGGAATTGAACTCAGGACCTCTGGAAGAGTAGCCAAGGCTCTTAACCACTGAGCCATCTCTCCAGCCTGTCAATTCTTATTTTATTTTATTTTATTTTATTTGAGAAAAGATCTTGCTGTGTAGCCCCGGTTAATCTGAAACTTGCTATGTAAACAACACTAGCATCAAGTTTAAATAGGTACACAGCCTCTGCCCCTAGATGCTAGACTAAAGGCACACACACCACCATGTCCAACCCCAATTCAGAGTTCCATGCATTCATTATATTAAGGTTGATAAATTATGATTTTTTTACATTTATTTATGTGTGTACACATGCATGAAAATACTTTACATTAGCCACACCAGTGTGTATGTGAGTTTGTGTATGTGTGTATGTGTGTGTGTATGTATGTGGGTGGGTGTGCGTGTGTGTGGGTGTGTAGGTCAGAGAACAACTTACAGGAATTAGTTCTCCCCTTCTACCATGTAGGCCTTAGGGACTGAACTCAGGTCATCAGACTTAGTAGCAAGCCCCCTTACCTGCTGAGCCATCTTACCAGAATTGTTTTTTTATACAAAGTGAGAATTGGGGATCTAGTTTCGTTCTTCTACAGGTGAGCATCCATCTTTCTCAGCAGCGCTTGTTGAAGCAACTGTCTTTCCTACAATTTATGCTTGTGGTAACTTTGCAGAAAATCACATAATTACACACACGTGCATGCACACACATGTACACGCATGCCCATATGCATGCACACACTCACATGAACACACACACTATGTTTATACCTGCCCCATGCTCCTGTACACATTCCTACCCCGAGGTCTTTCCACAGAAGATTCTGAAGCCTGTCTGTTCCTTTGGAACTGCAGTGTCAAGTGAGTTCCATATTCATGTATTTATTTCTGTCTTTGTATGTGTATGTTGAGAGTGTTGGTCACAAGTTGTTACAGATGATGGTTAAATAAAAGCATTAAACAAAGGAGTGTTTGTTTTTTTAAAAAAAAAACAGGAGCCGGGCGGCAGTGGCGCACGCCTTTAATCCCAGCACTCGGGAGGCAGAGGCAGGCGGATCTCTGTGAGTTCGAGGCCAGCCTGGTCTACAAGAGCTAGTTCCAGGACAGGCTCCAAAGCTACAGAGAAACCCTGTCTCGAAAAACCCAAAAACATAAAAAATAAAAAAAAAAATAAAAAAAACAGGAAAGTGCTATGGGACAACAGTCTTGTATCCTATAAAGATTTGCCACTTGTATTGTTTTAATAAAATTCTGATTGGCCAGTAGCCAGGCAGGAAGTATAGGCAGGGAAACCAGGCAGGAAGTATAGGCGGGGTGACGAGAACAGGTAAATTCTGGGAAGAGGAAAGGCTCAGTCTGCAGTTGTCACCCAGACACAGAGGAAGCAAGATGAAAATGCCTCGCTAATAAAACTAAGCCACATTACTAACACAGACAAGAATAATGGGTTAATGTACAATGTAAGAGTTAATAAGAAAGTCTGAGCTAATAGGCCAACTAGTTTATAAGTAATATAAACCTCTGTGTGTTTCTTTGGGACTGAACAGCTGCAGGAACCTCAGTCAACAGGGCTCCTGGGCCACCAGCGGCTGCTCACGGTGCACCTGAATTCTACCACCTGCTTCTGCAACCACACAGCCCTAGTTTTGCCATCCTGCTGCAGGTGTTTGAAGTCCAGGTGAGCAAGGGAGAGACAGGGTAGCCACAGCTGCAAAGGGAGGTTATTGCAGGTAGCAAGGAAGGAAGCCATGCCAACTCATCCTGAGATCCTGCACAGGCAGTTGGAGGTGAGTCAGGGACCAAGGCCCTGCTGGAAATTGGGCTTGGAGAAGACCCATGTGGGGAAATGGTTGGGTGTCTGGTAGGGATGTATGGAGCTATGGGCTCTAGGATCTAGGGTTCAGGAGGTTGTCCTGGTGGTCATGGGGAGCCTGCAGATAAATCATAAGCCCAGAAGAGTGTGAGAGGAAGAGGGGACTCAGTCAGCGGGAAGCAGACTCCAAAGCAGGCCAGGCAAGATGGACTCCCTGGAGCCAGAAAGGAACCCAGTGTTCCTGTGCTAGGAGGTCAAGTTAGACAGCCGGTGTTGTGAAAAGACGCTGGTCTGGAAGAGGCAGGAAAACTTACATGCTTATGCCCTGTAACTGTCACATCATAACCCATTGGTGGCCTCATTTCTAACAGTTGTCTGGGATCCTTATGGTATCACCTGCCCCCTAGGACCATCCCTAGGTGTGTCACTCACTTCCAACCCAGGACTCTGCTGGGTCAGGGGAAGCTTACCTGGAGGGGTAGCTTTTAGGGAGATCCAGCAAGAAAGATACACTCAAGTGCTCATTTATTAAACATCTACTGTGTGCAGGCCTGGTCCCTAGTGGTTAGTACCATTGCCATCCTTGATCCCTGAGGAAGACTTGAAGTTCCCAGGCAGGGTGAGTCTGGTGCAAACCAGGATGGGGATGGATTGATTCCTCACTGTAATTCCCTGTCAGGGAGGTCCTGAAGAGGCATCGCTGCTGAGGACTCTGTCATTTGTGGACTGTGGGCATGTCCCTGTGTGCTCTTGCCACCACCTTCCTACTCTTCCTGGTGGCTGGGTAAGGAAGTGTCCCATATCAGGGCTCTATTTGTCTCAGATTCCATAGCAATCCCCATGATTGGCCTGGGGCTTCCCCTAGGGTGAGCTGTGCCTCTTGCTGCCTGTTTGAGCCCAGTAACAGGGGACGCAGACAAGACTAGGCTGAAGGGCTTAAGGCTCATGATGCTGCCCTCACTAGCCAACCCTTCTGCCTACAGGGTCCCCACTTCTAAGTAGACCACAATTCACAAGAACCTCATTCTTTCCCTGACCTCTGCTGAGGGCTTCCTCATGACCAGTGAGTGGGCGAAGGCCAACATGGTGGCAGCCAACTTGTAAGCTCTGGGACCAGCAAAGCATGGGAGGCCTTTCCGTATCTCCTCCCACTGTTATTTGCTGATGGCATCCTTGCCCTGGTAGGGAACAAATCCCAAAGAAGAAAGACCCAGATGGCACAAGTACAGAGCCCTTCCCCTGACTCCTATTTGGACAAGAATGCCAAACCTGGTCCTGGGATCAAGCTGAGTTGTGCCCAGAGCTGATCTCAGTGGTGACCTCCATCTTTCTCCAGGTGGCCTGTGTGGCTGTCACAGCTGCCATTATCTTCTCTTTCTGGCTGCCTTCTCCTGGCTGCCAATGGAGCAAGGTGGTAGCTGTGAGCATGCACCCAGGCCCCAGGATGAAGATGCTGCAGGCTGGGCTGAGGACCCCTGATCCCATTTCTTGTTTTTTTCTCCATTGCTTTCCAACACTGCCCCACACCTTGACCCATCCCCAACCCATCAGTACCATTCACCATCCAACAGCACCTCAGAACTGCCCAATACATAGCACCCAGCACCACTGAGCACTCAGCACCCATCACAACCCCAGACTGCTTCTCCCAGCAGTACCTAATACTCGTCTCTAATGTGAGCTCAGTTATTAGACTCTAGCTTTCCCCAGCCTTTTTCTCTCAAGCCCTGCCACTCAGCAGCCTCAGCTCCCCACCTCCACTGTTGCTCCTAATCTGAACCAGCTAACACTTGCCCGTCGCTACCCTTCCTGCTCACTGGCTCCCATCCCTAAGGCTTCAGGCCAGTCGTGACTCTCATTTTGCAACCAATATTATCCCTCGCCACACACACACACACACACACACACACACACACACACACACACATGCTTAGCTATGGTTCTCAGATTGACCCTGGGATACCAGGGGACAACTGTGGGCTGGATTCTTGAGAGAAATGGGTGGTGGCATGGCCTGAGGTCATTTTTTCCTTCCTTAGGCATTCCTGTGGCCATTGTGGCCATTTCCCTAACAGTGCAACCTCATGACTACATGACGTCTGGACGTGATGGTGAACTTGGAGGTGTGGGTGCCACAAGGGAAGGACATATCAGGAAGAGGGGATTTCCCTTGCCCTCTGGCACCCAACCTCCAGGCCAACACCTGCATCCTGGTCCGTGTGGTGATGGTCACCGTGTCCAGCGCCCACCATCATGAACGCATGCTGAGCCCACAGCCTGGTCTGCAGCAGAAGATCAGGTTCCGGATGTGATGAGTCCCAGCAGGGAGACAGGATGAGATTGGGGTGCAAGGCAAGCTGACACCCCACATGAGCCCAGTTGAGTATGGTGAGTCTGTGTTGGGATGTGTGGCCAAGTGTGAGTGAGACCTTGTGAAGCAGAGGAGCACATGTGTCCTTACTTAGATGGCACTTATGCTTGGGCACTGTGTCTACCAGCCACTGTCCTGGGGCCTCACTCTCTGCAGAAGGTGCTGAAAGTTAGCTTGAGACAAGACAGGAGGACTCCCCAAGTCAGGACATCCCAGTTTAGGGTCAGGGGAAAGATCCAAATCTCCAGCTCTACCAAGAGCCCTTCCTACTCCCCATGGCTGCTGGAGCATGATGGGGTGACCTCCTTCATGCCCTTTTTCACTTGACCCATCCCCATACAGCATGACCACTCAAGTCAGCAATTCCCTGGGAATACAGGGAGCCCAGGCTCCTGGAGAAGGGGTGCAGAGCCTTCCTGGCTCGGCCCATATCTCTGCCCAGTTCTGGGCAGTTGCTCTCATTTTTGCAAACTAGGCTTGGGGTGAAATCTCATCTCTCAGTACTACCACCCCTACTAAGAAGGAAGGAAGGTCTATCCAAGGGCTTTGCAAAATGTTCTTCCAGCCAGCAGCTGCAGGCCCTCTTCCTGGCTACTGCTTCATCCACCAGACCTGAGGGAGCATGCTGGCCTCTCAGATCTGCTTCCTTTCCTCATGGGGCTCTGGTAAAGCCGGTGCTGGCTCTGCTACCTGTCCTGGGCTGACCTGACTGGCTGGCTTCCTGGTACACCTGAACCCAGCCCGGGCCTATGCTGCTGTGGGCCTCAATTCCTTTCAGGTATTTCTAGACCCTGGCCATGTAGGATGGCAGAACTCTGGTTCACTGAGTGTGTATGCTTTGCCAGAACTAAACAGGGGGTAAGGCTCAATCACAGAAAGCATTCTACAGCAAAGTGGAGCATGCTACAAAAAAAGAAAAAAGAAAAAAAAGGACATGGCAAGTGGTGTCCTCACATCCACAAGTAGGACATGAGAGAGGACTTTTGGTTCATTGGACAGCTGAAGAAGCTGAGTCCTACCAAAGGGGAAGTCAAAGGTCATGGTATCTGGACCCCTTCAAGGATCACCAGGACTCTCTCTCCTTAGGTGACCCTAGGTCACTGCAGGGTTGTCTCAGGCCACCTAATCTGTGAAGACAAAGGTTTAGGGAAGGGTTCAGTCAGGAGGCTGATATTTAAGTCATACAATGAAGCCATCATGGGCTTGGTGGCAGAGAAACTGAGTGTCCCTATCTACAGGATTTACAGATCTGTTAGGGACCCAGACTGGGACAGATGGTGCCATCTTGGGGGCTAGGTGGTAAGAGGATGAGGGCCCCAAGGAGTGGTCCCTACCACTGCTGCCTTGTCCCACGGGGGATGGTCCCCTTTTTCCATGCCAGATCTCCCTACCCTCCCTCCCATTCAGGGTCAAAAAGAAGAACAGATCAGGACAAGACTGAACAAAGGCATGCTCCCAAAATCAAGGGCAAACTCTGTCTAGGGCCCTGTGTCCTCAGAGCAGCAAGATGCCCTTGGAGATGAGGTCTAAGCCGGTAAATCCTGCTTCTGATGCCTGTGAGATTTCTCTGGCTCAGCTCTCACAGTTTAATCTCAAAAACAAACAAACAAGCCGAGAGGGAGAGGCAGAGGCAGGCGGATCTCTGAGTTTGAGGCCAGCCTGGTCTATAGAGCTAGTTCCAGGACAGGCTCCAAAGCTACAGAGAAACCCTGTCTCGAAAAACCAAGTCAAACCAAGCCAAACCAAGCCAAAACCAAAACAAACAAACAAAAACAAAACAAAGCAAAAAACCCTTATAGAGACACTGAGGCCTTGTACAGTTAATTACTTGCCCGAGGTTGCAAAGCAGGAGGAAATAAGATGAGTCCTACATCCTGCTGTAACATATATTTTGTTGTTGTTGTTTTCTGAGGCAGGGTTTCTCTGTGTAGCTCTGGCTGTCCTGGAACTCATGATGTAGACCAGGCTGGTGTTGAACTCACAGAGACCCACCTCCCTGCCTCTGCCTCCGAGTGTTAAGATTAAAGAAGTGTGCCACCACTGCCTGGCCTGTATCTGGATTTTTAGTATCTTGGGTAGCTGACTTTGCCTGCAGACTTTGCCTGCAGATAGGTCCTTGAGAGGGGAGCCCTAACTCATCCGTTCATGTCACAGTCAGGTCACCCACCATGTAAGGTGCTGGGGATACAGCAGGAAAAAGTCCCATTGAAGGTGACATCCAGAAAGTAGAGGCTGCCTAGGACCCAGATAAAGGGTGGTGAGGTAGGGTTAGGGTTAGGGTTAGGGTTAGGAGAAAGAAAAAAAGAAAAAGAAAGAAAAAATATAGAAAAAAAGGGTGGTGAGGGCACAAGGCAGGGATGGGTAAGGACCTGGCCTACGTGGACCTGGGAGACTTGGCTATTCTCTGCTAGGTTAGCACTGAGAAAAAGAAAGGATTTCCTAGGGAGATGGCTTGGTAAGGAAGTAATTGTCACCCAAGGATGTGGACCTGAGTTCTGATCTCTAGTATCCAATTAAAACGTCGGTGTCGCAGCATGTACCTATGATCCCAGCTCTGAGGACGTGGAGATAAGAGGTCCTGGACCTTACTAGCCAGTCAGACTAGCTGAATAAGTGAATCACAGGTTCAGAGAGACCTTGACTAAAGATCAAGTGGATGAAAATTGAGTTTGAGACCCCACATCGACCTGTGACCACCAAAAGCATGCATTTGCATGTGCCCCACATTCCTGCAGAAACACATGTACACACCCACAGAAACATCTGCACGCGAGAGGGTGGGGCAAGAAGAAAGGGCCTCACTAAGGAAGACCCCGTCAATGGTAGAGTAAGCATGGTTCCTAGGACCCTGTGGGCCTAAATGCAGAGAACTGGGTGCTGTGTCCCCTCTCCTGGCATAGCTTGGGGTCCCCAGTACTCAGAGGCTCTGTCCCAGGTCTGCTCCGTGTGTATGAGTGACCCTGGGGAGGTTTCTCTAGCTCAACACAGGTGACAGAAACTCGTTGTCATGGTGATCACTCCAGCTTGCTGCCACTGCCCCTTCTTGTCCAGGATTGTCTCCAGCCCTGCTTGGAGGGCGGACTCACGTCAGAGGCGCAACAGTAGACAGGCATACTAGATTCTCCGTCCTCCTCTCCCTCCCTATCCTCCTGACCTGTGGCTTCTTTCATTTCTAAACTTTCTCTGATTCTTTCTGACTCTCATGTTTTCTCTGTCTCCCCTCCCCTCAGTTGATATTGTTTTCTGCCATTGCCACTAGGCTTGTCTCCATCCTCTAAGCCCTCTCCTCCCCAATCTGTAGCCCCTTCCCTGCCTCTGTCCCTGGTTCCTGTGGGCATGGTACTGTAAGACAGGCCCCTGACTCATGCCAGGCTATGTCCTAGGGACCTGGGTTCCTTGTGACTTCCCCAGGCCTGGCTCTCCTTTTCTCCCCTGCTTTCTGTCACACCGCCCATCTCTTTGTCTCTCCTCCTCCACTACACCTGCAGCCCTGCCCTTCTGTCTTGGGCATAAACTGGGCAGGACAGTGATATAAGGTCCAGTGAGACCAGAATGGGCCCAGCCTCACTTGTTCTTCAGAGGTGATTTTGTTTCCTTCTGATCCATAATGGCAAGAGAGCAATATCTCATTTCTGTAACCAGCTGTAGCTCACATCTACCCTGTTAGACCTGTCTAAGGGGGACTGAAGTCCTCCACACATCAAGGAACTTCCTGGTGGTGCGACCAAGATAATCTTTACAAAGAACTGAACACACTACCTGATGCACACCAAAGCTCTGTGAATGGAGAGTCATTTGCTCATTCATTCATTCATTCATTCATTCACTCATACTTCACAGATTCTTCCCATCCCCAGGCCAGTTCTGGTTCACACCCCAGAGAATTGTGGGTATTCACAGTGTGGTACCACCAAGGCTGAAAGACCAATGGACACAATCAAGGCAGTGTGGGAACAGAGCGGCTATTTATGGGGAAAGACTGATTCTCAGCTAAGGTGTGAAAGCTATATGCAGAGGGGTCATTGTAGGACCCAGAGGAATGGGCAACATGAGGAGGGCTGGTGAGAAATGGGGCAGGAGGGACCGTGGGACCAGACAGTTCCGGCCTCTAAAGCTGCTATAAAGAACTCCAATTTGTAGGGGCGGAGCTATGAGTGATATCAGGCATAGTGCCAGGCATCAGGGTAGGTCTGGAAGTTAAAAAGATGCTTTTCTTTGCTGGAGATGAATATGAAAGGGAAGTGTATAGGGAAGGCAATACCAGGGCTGAAGAAGAGACAGGTGGCTCTGGGGCTTCGTGACCTGTCCTAGGGGCTAACGGTGGGGGTGTCAACTCAGTTGTGCCTGGGAACCAGGGACCCAAGGGTTGGAAGACCTAAGAGTTCAATATTCTCTGGTCTTGGCCTCAGGCTTGAACAGGTAGCTGCCTTTTATGTTGTCTGATAGTCTCTGAGTAAGTTCCGGGCTCCAAGTCTAACTCATCGGACCACACTACCTTGGAACTCTCTGTTCATCAAACAGGGCCACATGAGACCCAAATATGGTGGTACTTTGTGGGTGGCAAGCTCTGCCCTTGCTCTGAAGGTGGAGCACTTCCCAGCCAGTCCCTGAAGGAGGCAAGAGACCAGGCCCCTCTGTAGAGGCACAGGGTGAAACACGTGGTTCTGGGTCTTCGGGAAAGTGCCTTCTCCACTCCCGTGGGGGCTGCAGTGGGAGTGGGTAGGCTACAGACCAAAGGGCTAGAGGGAGGGCAGGGCAGGCTTTGATTCCTTCCTGTCTCTCGCTGTCCCTCAGTGTCTCTACTGTGGTCCTGTGCCCTTGATCCGAGCAAAGTGGGAGGCCAGGCCACAGAGTGGATGGGGTTCCTTAGTGACATGAGGTCTGTCCTCACGGCCAATACATCCTCCTTGTCTCTGCTGCTTATAATGGGGAGGTGAGCACAGTGAGTGGGCTGTGGGGAAGAAATCAAGGGAGGGTGGACTGGGGTCCCTCTAGCCCTGGTTACCACAGATGCAAGGATGGACCCAGGGAGGTCTGACCTGTGCCACCCTGCAGGTACGGAAGATATTATGGAGGATGGCAGAGAAGGCGGCAGCTGAGGTGTTCAGGGGAGAGCAGGTGCCCCTGGCCAGAAAGGCAGGGCTAAGCCTGGCACCTCTTCTTTTTTAAATTTATTTATTTATTATTTATACAGTGTTCTGTCTACATGCCAGAAGAGGGAACCAGATTGAATTACAGATGGTTGTGAGCCACCATATGGTTGCTGGGAATTGAACTCAGGACCTCTGGAAGAACAGCCAGTGTTCATAACGTCTGAGCCATCTCTCCATCCCCTGGCACCTCTTCTTTCAGACACTCCCTGACCCTTCTGACCCATAGGCTTCAGGTCCCCAGACCATGACTCAGGAGAATCCCACAGCCTGGGATCCTCTGAGAAGATGTGCTGCTCTTAGAGGTACAATCTCTCCACCCCCTGCCTAGCGTTGTCTGGTGCCTTGATTTCTCCATCAATCAACCAGAGCTAGGAAAACAATGGCAGATTCTATAAGCCCACTTGAAAGACAAAGAAACTAAGACCTCAGAACCTCTCTAATATTGGGCCTCAAGGAACAGCTTGGAAATGCCTTGTCATCCCCAATACCACCACCAGGGACTCTGGGTACCCCAGAGGTGGGGCTTACCCAGCCCTCCTAGCATGGACGTGGGCATGAGCCCCTGACACAAGAGCTGGGATTAAGTACTTGGGCCTCAGTTTCCTCACCACTAATCAGAGTAAAGTTCTGAGCAGATGTTTAGGGTGTTGATAGTGGGGGCTCAAGGAGGGAAAACACATTTCCTGTCTTAGCCTGTGCACAATTCACCAACTACTAGGATGCTATAAACCCAAGACCCCCACTGCCTTCTATTCCATTACAGATCCCAGGAGAACAGTAAGGTTGGAACAAGGGACCAGCTAGTGTGATGGACTGGGCTGGGAACACAGCAAAGGTCAGGACTGGCCCCAGAAGCCTTGTCCTCAGCACTGGAAAGCTACAGCCTGGAGGCTGGCAGACCTAAAAGCCAAGGCCCTTTGGGGAGGGACAAGGGCTCCTAGGCAAAGGGGAACGGGAGAAAGGGCCGATCTACCATGTTCTGTTTCTCAGGCCATGGAACTGACAGCATTCGGGACTTCAGGTACTGCTCTTGCTGGGCTGACCCTCACCCTCACCCCTCACCCCTGCTCATCACACTGCTCCAAGATGAAAGTGATTTGAAACAACTACACAGAACCTCCCTGAAGAGAGAGACTAAATGGGTGGAATCCTTTCTAGAGCTGGTGCTAGGCAGATGGGCCTTGTCCAAGAAGCCTACCTGTCTCCCAGCCCCTGATCCCTGGCCCAGCCTCCAGGCTCCACCCTGTGCACCTGGGTCCTTAACAAAGGGCTCCTTATGAGCCTTTCCAAAGCGCAGGGCAAGTGCTTTTCCCAACCTAAGGGGTCTGTGGGCTGCTGGACCAGGCTGAAGACACTGCAGGCCCTATTCAGGTCTTGGGATGGGGTTCAGCCTCACCCTAGGGGACGGTGGAGACAGGCAGTCACAGTGAACCACACTGACCCTGAGTTCCCACCGTCGTAGACCAACACGGCCTAATACTATAGCCAGGACTGGAACTATCCTATCCACCCTATCCTATCCACCCTATCCTATCCACCCTATCCTATCCTATCCTATCCACCCTATCCTATCCTATCCACCCTATCCTATCCACCCTATCCTATCCACCCTATCCTATCCTATCCTATCCTATCCTATCCACCCTATCCTATCCACCCTATCCTATCCACCCTATCCTATCCACCCTATCCTATCCTATCCTATCCACCCTATCCTATCCTATCCACCCTATCCTATCCTATCCACCCTATCCTATCCTATCCTATCCTATCCACCCTATCCTATCCTATCCTATCCTATCCTATCCTATCCTATCTTCTATCCTATCCTATCCTATCCTATCCTATCCTATCCTATCCTATCTTCTATCCTATCCTATCCTATCCTATCCTATCCTATCCTATCCACCCTATCCTATCCACCCTATCCTATCCTATCCTATCCACCCTATCCTATCCACCCTATCCACCCTATCCTATCCTATCCTATCCTATCCTATCCTATCCTATCCTATCCTATCCTATCCTATCTTCTATCCTAGCCTAGCCTAGCCTAGCCTAGCCTACACTATACTATACTATAGCCTGCTTTAGGAACTCTTGCTGGGGTTAGCTCAGCGTCAACCCCAGGCCCCTGCTTGCTCCAGTCTAGTAGCCTGTGGAAGAGCCCACAGTGTTCAAAGGAGCTGCAAGTAAGTAGCCAGTGGTGCAGCAGGAACCAGGCTCATTCCCACAGAAAGGAGTAGTCATAGGGATGTAGTCACAGACCTAGGCTTGAGGCGGCCTTGGCCATCCGCTTTTGGTCAGCTAAAAGGGACGGGAGCGCCCCGTGCAGGCCGATGGTGGGGTGCAGGGCTAGGCGGGATTAGAGCACGCAGCGGCCGGCACCCACCACCCAGCCCCCCCTCCACCCAGCCCCCACCCACTGGCACAGCCATCTACGAGAGAACAAGAGCCACTGCAGCGCCTCTGTGCTCAAATGACAGCGCCTTTGTCTCTGCTGAATGGGTGCGTTGCTAAGGCTTCTCGTAGCAACGGAGTCCTTTCCACCTCGGCCCCACCCTCTGGCCCCCAACCCTAGTCTGATGATCCCTGCTTCTCGCCCCCAGCTCCTCCCAACCAGGCACTCAGGCAGCCTGGAAAGGTGCGACGAGCGGGGGCGGGGGGGTGGGGTGCGGGAGTAAAGGGGGGTTGGGAAGGGAGTTGCTGGCTGTGTGTCCTTTCCAAAAGCTCTGGGGACACACAGGTGTTCTAACGGGGTTGCAACTGAGTCTCAGGGAGACCATGAGAGGCAGGCCCAGGTGGCAGGGTCTCCCCCACGCCTCTATTCTCAAACTCTGTCTAATTTTGGCCATCCCTGCCAGTCCTGCTCAAAGAAAGGGTCACTTTCCTTACAGGGGTCTAACGGGCATGTGTAGGGTTTTCATCCCAGCCTTTGGACCTCAGAGGAACCCCAGATTCAATGAAGCGCACAACTGGCAGCTCCAAGTGAGAGAAGCAGCTTCAGTCCAGCCTGTCTGGTACTTCTGTCTGTCTTGGTTCCTTCCATTTCCCCGATGCCCTCTGCAATGTCTGGTAATAAACTAGGTGTTGGCGTTTTCTGCCTGTGCTGTCCGGGGGTCCTCCTGAAGTGGGAGGGGTGGAGGCACAGGGCTGTCTGGGAAGAAGGGGAGACAGAGAAGCTGCTGCTTTTGCTTTTCACCAGGGTTGGTAGTTATAGTTAGCACTTTAAAAAATATTTATTTAGTATATGCCTATGCCCGTGTGTGTGTGTGTGTGTGTGTGTAGGTCAGTGACAGTTAACACAAGTCACTTCTCCCCTTCTACCATTTAGGTTCTGAGCATAGAGTCCAAGTTGTTTAGCATGAGTTACCTTCTCTGCCCAGAGTTGACCAGCTCAGCATCTGCCATGTCCCTGACCTGGCGCTGAATTTGCTCACTCTGCATAGAGACCACCTTCACCCTGTCTGCGACACAGGCCTTGGGCCTCCCTGCTGACATGGGCAGTGGGTGTGGGCCCCAAACACCTAGGCAGTGTTTCCTGGAGGTGCCAGGCACCACTGTTTACAGGTAGCTGGGGCTCTCTTGGGGGTGGGTGAATTGCTGTCTCACTGAGGAGGAACCTGCCTGGAAATCAATAAGGAGCAGTCCAGGGTACCCACCACTGTGACTTCACCAGCCAGGTCTTCATCTCAGAGAATAGGACTGGCTTCAGGACCAGGGGAAGCAGAGATGTGTTGGGCTTAACATCAGGCCTGGTGTTGGGGAGGTCCAAGACAGGAGCCAGAAAACAAAGGACCCAGACTGGGACTTTGTGCTCAAAGGTTGCCAACACCATCCAGCATGCCTCCCTGAGGCGACAGAGCTGGGCGGAGGTGTGCATGAAGCAAGTGAGAGGGAGGGGTGAGTGAGGAACTCTCAAGTCTCAATGAGGCACAGACAATGCCAGGGGCCTTGGTGGCTTCCTCCCTGAACCCTATGTGGGTTGCCCCTGGGACACAACTTCTGGGGATCATTGGCTCACCTACAAAAGGTGTTCAGGCATTTCTTTCTGGAGACCTAGGATGTGGAGGATCGTAAGTGCTGTCTTTCATTTGCAGAATGGGGAACAGCAGGCTCTCTCAGAAGACCTGTGATACTGTCCTGTGCTAGTTTTGGCATGACATCCACCCTGCATGTCCATGTCCCTGTCATGCCCAGAATGTCAGCTGTGACCAGAGACATGCAGGGCTGTCGACACAGAGAAAGCTATGTTCAAGGCGTTGAAGGCTCTGGGTGGGAGGCCAGAGATTCATAAGCGAGAACACAGCAGAGCCCCTGCCATTCACCTGGGAAAACAGGCAGAAGCCCAGGAGGATGAAAGGCTGGGCTAGTGGCCACTTCTCCTGCAGCAGGGGCCCTGCTAAGTATCAGCAGAATGCATTCTCAGCCCTGGTAGAACCCACTGCCTGTGGCTCAGGGGAGGGGAAGGAGCATGCAAGGAGGTAGAAGTGACTGGGTCCAAGGTGGCACAAAACCATCTGCACTCCTTCCCTCGCAGAAGGCCCCTGCCCCAGTCATAAAGGTTTGGGGAGCAGCAGACAGGACTAAGGGGCTCTTTCCAGAGCCTTCATCCTGCACCTCTCTCTCTCCCTGCGCCCTCTCTGCTCCAGGCACAGTCAGCTGGCATCTCCCTCTTCCTCTTATAGCCACACTGCTCTTTCTGCCTGGACTGCCTTGTTTCTATCAAGCCGCTGAATCCCTAGGCATCCTTCAAAACCCAATTTGAATGACCCCCTCAGCCACAAAGCCTTCTCGTGTGAATCAAACCAATGACTTTCTTATCTCTGCTCAATTACATAAGGGATCACATCATATAATCTGGTTAAGACAGTCTTCTTTAAGCCTGGGCATGGCCCTGGTACAGGCACAAAGCAGGAGAGCAACATCTTTTCTGCCACCTCACTCTAGAGGAGGTACCTTTTCATGGTTGTTTCAGAGACCCTGGGTGGACCAAGTGTAGCTCTATATTAATTAGGTTGGTTAAAAAGGGAGGAAAAGTGGAAGTCTGCCCAGAAGCTGGGCCCTTCCTAAGCTGTGTGAATTGGCTTTGAAGAGCAGATCCAACAGGAACTGAGGTGCTGGAGCAAGAGATGCCGGTGTTGACCTAGCTCACTGCTGCCACCTAGTGGGATGGGAGGAAGAGGACTCATCAGTGGGGTGGGAGACAGGGCAGAGGTTGGAATCTGGTTCCCCACACTGTTGGAGAAGAGCTCTCCACCCCTGCTGGAGTTATTGCAAGGACAGGGAGCTGAGGGAGGGCATATGCCAGGCGTTCATGGAGTGAGTGCTCTTTCAATACGGGGTTAGAACTGACGTGGCAGGGTGGAGCTGAGCTGAGACTCCAGAAAGTCACAGCATTTTCCAAGCCTTGTGTATGCTGGGGTCCTAGGTACAGGGCAGGATCTAAAACCCAGCAGTGCCTGCTCTCTCTATACCCTGGGCTCTCCAACCTATCTTCCACCTCACCTTTAAAAGATATTTTCAATGCATATAGTATGTATGTATACATATATCATTCAACATATTTAGATCATATCCACCTCCCACTGCCCAACTCCTAGGACTCCCTCCACATCCCCCTACTAGCTTTGTCTTTCTTAATTTTTATAACCCTGTGAGTCCATTTAGTAAAGCCTGTACGCGCATGGATGCCGGGCCCTCAAAAGAGCACTGGAGTATGAGTAGCCTCCCAAGGTCACATCCCTAAAGAATCTGACTCTCCTCCAAGAACCCATTGACAGCCAATAACTCCTGAGCCAGGAGTGGAGAGTTCATGAATTCATCCCCATCCATGTTGGACCATTGACTGGTTTATCTTGGGCAAGTATTTGTTCGTGTGTGGTGTGTGTCTATGTGCGCGTGCACACAGTGTTAACATATGTAACATAACATACAGGCCAGAGGACAACTTATGGGAGTCAGTTCCCTCCTTTTCCATGGGGATTCCAGGACTCGGGCCATTTCAATGGCTCCCCTCCTCAGAAGTTTGAGCTGAACACCATTTTGATGACAGGCAGATTGCCCTCACCACCCAGAACCGACCCCAGGGACGACATCTTGCTTCAGAATGCAAATTCACAAATGCTACTGGAAACTAATTGCAAAATTTATTTCAGGGCTGCAGGGGTGCTGGGCTTGTAAGGGCACTTCTTGTTTCAGGGTAGTGGGTCTTGGCCTTGGCGGGGACACACATTTCAGGGGCAGAGGTGGTGTCTAAGTCAGGATGGTGAAAGGCAGGAGACAGCCTTGTCCAGCTGGGCAGGCTAGCATAAGCTGTAAGTCTGACATGAAAGCAGGAAGGGCAAGGGAACCCCAGTCTGGAACAGAGGACGGCTTAGGCCTCTCCCCTCAGTGCCTGGCCCCGCAGAGTGACTTTCAGGATGTAGAGACCAGAGAACTGAGGCCAGCTTCAAGAGTTGCGGCAAGGGATCCAAAAGGATGGAGTCATGAGAGACTCCTCGGCACTGTCCCCATCTAAAGACTCCTGAGTCCTCCTAGGTCCCTCCCCCGCCCCGTACCCGCCCCCTGCAGGGACTCTAGACCACTGCAGGTCTCCTGCTGTTGACCTAGTGGAAAAGGTAGCGGACAAGCTACAGGTCTCTCTGGAGTGAGTTGGGTACACAAAAATAAGCGGGTGCCACCTGGACTCTTGGAAAGAGAAACAGAACTTTGGTGCTAATCCCCATATCCCAGCTCAGTCCTCAGTCTGTCTCCTGCTGTTTCTCTCTCACACACCTTCCAAGGACTGTCCAGCGGGGAAGGAAAAGCAAATACCAAAGAATCTTGGTGACTGCAGCCCCGCAGGTAAGTACCAGCCCAGCCGGTAGTGACTGGGAGGGGCTGGGGCAAGACTGTTGATTCCACCAGACTCCACCCCCCTAGGTCACAGCTGGGAAGATGGTTTACAGCAAAGCCTTTTTTCAGGGAATGGGTCAGAGTTAGACAGGTGGAGGGCTGGAGAGGGGTCTTTTTGCCCTCTAGGGAAAACAGGCCCTACCCAATTTAGCAGACTCAGTTTACAGCAGTGGACTTCCTTCTCTTCTTGGGAGGAAGTCTGGAGACCCCTCCCCTGCCCTCACTGATGCCTGTAGACCTTCCCCTGCCTCCCATTACAGGAGAGAGGGAAAGAATGACTGGTGACCCAAGGGACATCAAAGTCCACCAGGGAATCACAAACCTCCTCCCCGGACCTGTACCTCAGATTCCAGGGAAGAAGCTGGGGGCAGGTGGAAGGAGTGGTTAGAAGCCACCTCTTTGGGGCACTCTAAGTGACAGATACGTTCCAGTGGCTGGTGAGGGCAACCTGCCCCAGGCAGACCCTGCCCATCTTTGCCCGCCATCCCAAACACACAGCTCTGGAGCTCAAGGGCAGGGGCCTAGGGACAGGGCTCCCGGATCATCTAATGCAATGAGTCATTTGGAGGCAGTGGTATCCCTACCTACTGCCTGCTGCCAGGTGCCCAGGCTCAAGTCTGCTTGGCCTGCAGCATCTCAATGAGAAGGTTGTTGCGGGGCATCTCGTTGCCCAAATGCTTGTGGTACAGGTACTCCTTGGCCTGCATGCTCAGTGCCCTCACCTCCACCAGGCACAATAGTAACTGCTGGAATTTGTCCCCGCAGTGCGGGTAATGACACAAGGTGTAATCCAGCAGGGCGGCGTTGGCTTTCTCCTGGGCATCCTTCACCAGGCTGTGGTTGTTCAGGAATTTCACATCTGCAACAAGAGCAGTCCATCACCCTCCGGTCACTATGCCATTCCCACAGCTGGGCTGACACTGTCACCAGTGTTACCAACACCACATTCCCAGGGGATACCAAACCCAGGGGTGCAGAGACTGCCATGACCCTCTTAATGGCAATCCTGTGGCCACCACACCACCACTGACGTCACTTTATTAGTGCCCCCAGGTTTGTCCTTGTGTTTTTTGTGATTTTTTTCCTTCTCTTTCTTTCACTATCTCCTTGGCTGGCCTGGAACTCACTATGTAGACCAGGCTTGAACTCACAGAGATCCAGTTATTTTTCCCTGCCTCCCAAGTGGATTAAAGGCATGTGCCACCACCCTAGAAAACCCATTTTATCACCAGTATGGCCACCACCATCACCAACCACTAAACCGTAGCACTAGCCCCATCATCACTGCTGCTGTCACCATGGATCGCTGACAGCCACCAAGATCATCAGCAACAGCAGCAGGTGCATCGCTCTCCATTTTCTCATCTACAAAATGGGATGCAGTGGTCCCTCCAAAGACGTAAGGTGCTGACTCGTGAGAAAGCATGTCAAAGCCTTCCTGTGGCCATCACCACTGGTCCCCAGGCATCACTATCAACATCACTGTCAAAAGGATCTATCTTGGGTGTCAGGCCCATTGAGTACTCTGCACAAGCCCTGCAGATGCTCCACAAATTCAGTACTGGGGCTCTGGGGTCAGCTTCTTTGCAGCACTGTTCATGATGAGAAAGAGGGGCATGGTTGGCTGTGTGCCAGTTACATCTGCGGAGCTGTAGAATGGACAGATGTGGAGCACAGAGCCATTTAGAAAGGCAGAGCAGAGTGGGAGGTGAAAGACAACAGAAGTTGGCAAGGCAAAGCCATTTGTGTAAGTTTAAAATGACGCTGAGGCGTGGCTTAGAGCAGACCGTGACCTGGCACATGCAGCCCTGGTTCTCTCCTCCGTCCTATCAAAAACTGGAAGAGTAGGATGCGGGCTGGCTGGCTAGCTCACCAGCCCTCCCCACACAGACGTGCTCAGTGAGAACAATGGAAACCCTGAAGCCGTGGTGAGACATGGAGGGCGAGCCACTGTGAGAGGGAGAGGAGCAGGTGGCTCAGTGGACCACATGTGACTGGGGCTTCTGTGATCAGTGCATCCTTGGGCCTTCGTCCTGGGCTAGACACAAAAGAGGTCTTTGGAGTCAGTTAGGAGTAGCTGCCCTATGAAAAAGTGCCTGCCTATCCTGCAGAGAAGGGGGCTGGAAATGGGGTGCTTGGGCCTTTTTCCTTGTCACTCAGGCCCGTCACAGCTCTCAGACTCTGTTAGCTCACACCCTGCCTAGATGTTTAACATCAGCCCCCAGCCTTCAGAGCCTACCCTGGCCTCCCTGAGACATAGCTTCCTGGATGTCGGAAGATGGGTCACTCATCTGCTTTGCTCCCTTGGGGCACTCCAGTCTCCACTGTGGGGGAGTTGGGCCAACATCACTGTCGGCCCTCTAATCCCTCTTAACACCCACTGCGCCAAGAAAGCCGAGGTGCCTGGCAACCCTGATCCTCAGCCGCCCCCAGCACAGCCGCTGGGGCCTGTGTTGTCCAAAGATGGATTTAGGGAAACCGGAGCTGGGCCTGAATCGTATGGCAGTATTTGGCAGCTGACCTCCATCCTGGCTCCCATCATCCTCCAATACGTGAGCCAGGGTCATTTTCTTCCTTGCCTCCCTGGAACAGCCTCCAGGTCATGAGCCATCTTCACGCACTTTAGGAAAAAGCTCCCTTTGGAGAGCTGCACCTAGGTCAGAGCCCTGCTCCCACCCCGCCTCCATGCCCCTGTACATTGAGACCTACCCAGCTCTACACAGCAACCTGCTCCCTAGTAGCCTGGCCAGCTTCAGTACCTTTACGGGTGATCCTAGGAAGTCATCCCACCAAGCTGATTGAAGCAAGAGATGCCTACTGATCCCATATGCCTTTGCCTCAATCCCTTTCCCACCCCAACCCTAGCCCTGTACCACCCGTCATCACCCCCATACTGTCCTTGGGCTAGTCTGATTGGCAGTCATAATAGGAGAAAGATGGGATCTATCTGAAAGATAACCAGAGGGAAGAGTGAGGAGGAGGAGGATGGGCCAGGATGCTGCTCAGATGGTGGGGTAGGAAGGGACGGGGACACCAGGGCCCAGGCCTTCTTGGCTTTACCAGGATTTACTGTTCTCAGCAACAGCATCAGGGGCTCAGGATGGCAGTGGAGTAGAAGGGGGAGGGTGCAGAACAAGCACAGCTTTCAGGGACAGCTTCTCTCCCAGTGGGCCTCTGGTCTCTCAGGTCCCACAAACTAAGACCTCCATGACGTTAGACCTAACTTCTCCCTCACCAAGAAACCACTTCCCATACCCCCAGTCCCCAGCTTGTCACGGAGAGATGGAATACAGTCCCATCCCTCTGAGTGTGGTACCTTCGCCCCTCAGACCAGGAACAGCAGTCCCACAACCTGGACACTCAGCTCTGCAGCCAGAGCCCCTTCCGAACCTCAGCTTCTCCCTTCTATAAGATGGGGCAGGTCAGGAGCTCCAGCCTGGGGCTTGAGCCTGCAGACTACATCCCTGGAGGCGGAGGTGAGTGGGAGATGGCACCCCAGCCTGGGAGTAGCCGCTAGCTCCATGAGCTGGAGCCCCCAGGATCTCAGAAAGGCCCCCTTTTCACGGTTTAATTGAATATTTGAATAATCCTTTCATTCCAGCAAGGCATAAAGAATGTTGTCCCAATAGCAGTGACTCAGGCAGGCGCCCCCGCACACAATGGCCCCTCGAGTGGCACTGCTATTCAGTCCGTCTTTTGTTGGCTTGGAGCAGTGGATAAATTGCAAACGCTTAAGGGAATGCTGCCGTGCGCCTCAATGGGAATCAGGAAATCGAATGTTAGGTCAATCCATTAAGCTTCGATTAAGTCCTCGGCGGAACAATGCCGGCCGGGCCCATCTTCATAAACACTGCGATTGCCAGGAGAGAGGCACTAATTTTAATTAAGCCTCCTTACCTGCCTCTGAGCTACCCGAGATGCTATTTAGACGCCAAATGGCACCCTTCTGCAGAGACAGGCGAGAAGGAGGCGTGTAGAGGGGGTCGGGGTGGGTGAGTGGGTAACAGTCACTGCCTGATGTTCAGGCTGTCCAACCCAGTACAGCGATGCTGAGGGTTCCACAAGCAGGCTGACTGGAGGTCTGTGGATGAGTGTTAAGCCCTGCTTTGAGTCCCAATCTCCTTGAAAGCTCAGCTCTGATGAGGAGTCCTGTGCTTAAGATCCAGAGGGTCATACACCATCACCCAGGTACAAGTGTTGCCTGCTGCAAGGCTCTGGGCTGTTCGCCTACCGTCTGACCCCAGGCTTCTGCTAGAAGGGCCCCACCTTATATGGTGATATGCAGATGTGAGGTGGTTGTGTTATTCCCAGAATGGGAGCCATGCCAGAGGAAGGCCACACAATAACCATGGCCACGCACAGTTCAGCCCCTATGCACCTTGGCCTCATCGCTACCTTTTCCTCTCCCCACAACTTCCAATAGACTGATCCTTCTGTTTGTTTCACCAGGACACTCCTATTCACACTGCAAGGTTCAGCTCAGATGGATCCACCTCATCCTGCATCCAGACCAAGCCCTAACTCTGCTCATACTGGACCTGCTCACCTCTCCCAACATGGAATCTCTTCCCAAGGACCCTGTGATCCAGTGTGCCTCTGTCACACTCATTCTAGGCTCCAGGAAGTTGAGGTTCCAGGATCACTGCCTCCTGTGCCTTGACACCCCCATCCTCACCCAACTTCAGACCCACTAAACTCAGCCACCGTGGCCAGATCTGAGTCCCTGTGCCCAGAGACAAGAAAGCCCTGAGGCAGACACAAACCATGTGATAAAAACTGAGCCCGTAGCCTGGATTGTTCGTTCACTTTGTTCTCTGGCTCATTTGTTTTTGGACTTAATAAGGATGATTAATAAGACCATCAGCACAAACTTCCAAGGGCCAAGACTGTGGTAGAATTGTCTCATTATCCTTGCAGCAAGTCAAGAACACTTACAGCTGTCATTTCACACAGGGGGAAACAGAGGCTCAGAGAGCAAATGTCTTGCTCAATCACACAAAGCTAAAGAGACCAGAATTAGAATCCAGGCAGCCAAGCCCTTCCACAGGCTTTTTCTGCCCTCCCCACTGTAGCCCTGATCTCTCCAGGTTACAAGAGGTAAAGTTAGCTTGTGGGGGAAGGCTGAGAAGCTCACATGGCTTGGAAGAAGAGCCTGAAGTCACCTCAAAGGAAGCCAAAGTCACTCTGGACCTAGTACCTTTGGTTGTACGGGAAAGGGGAAGGCAGGTCCCTCTTAAGGGAGCAGTATGCATGGATGAAGCTCTGACTGTACTGATAGCTCCTCTCTGCCCAGCACCCTCCCAAGCCTGGTCAGGGCCCCTAATGCTCTGCTACACTCCAAGGTGGCAGCCTCATGACAGTCATTTTTTAACACTCTGTAGAGCACCAACCAGGTCGAGAGTCCTTGTCCTCTGTCCCTAGCCACGTGGTCACGGCAAGTAGCCCCAACTCTGCCTGAACACTGGGCTTCCTACAAGTTCCCTTCTTCCCTCTACTTCCAAACACTTCCTACTCCCCAGGAGCATCATTGCCAAACTGCCGCAAAGACATGTCTCCATTTTGTCCAGTTTTGATCCCATAGCTGGTCCCTGCTGAAGAACCAACCCTCTTCCCAAGTCATCCTCTAAGGCTCTTCCAGGCTTTCCGCACCAGGACGCAGGTTCTCTGAGGCACACCCTCCTAGTTGCTAGATCTCGCTGCTATGCATTCCACCCTTCATAAGGCACTTGCTGTTTCCCTAACAGGAGCTGGCTCTGAGAACAGCAGTTGGGGTCTTTCCCATTTGCTGTGCTACCCCCAGTCCCTGGCACCCGGCAGATGTTCAGCAGGTGTCTGTAGAACAGGTGAAGGGGACCCAGTAGTTCTCAGAGTTAGGGAAAGCAGGGACCCCAGGATGGGAGCCAGGCAAGAGAGTCCTAAATGCAGCAGACATTTAAGTATCCTGGGTACACGGAGCAGAAGGGTCATCACCCCATGAAAGACAAACGCTAGACAATATCTCAGCCCTTAGGGACTTCACACTGAGAAACTAAGCTCCCTGCCCCACCGGGAGCAGCCAGGCCCTGATTGTGCATCTTATGCCACTCACTGAAGGAGGAGCCTTATCCCTTGGGCTTTTTGAACACAGTGGCCCCCAATTTCTTTGCCACCCTCTGCTGCAAAGGCCACTCACCAAGGCTGAAGAGGATAAGGAACTTGAGACAGACGAACTCCTGGCGGTCCAATTGCAGCGCATGCAGCTGTAGCACTAATTCCTGTGCCCGCAGCACCAGGCTGTGAAGCAGGGAGCCAGCCTGCACCGCCACTGTGCTCAGCTCCACCTGCATCGGCAGAGAGTGGGTCAGGGAGGGGGGGCAGAGATGAAAGGGCATGGGGCAGAAGGCTCTGATCTACCACGCTGAAGGCCATTTTGCCAGCTTTGTTCTACCTTGGCCTAAGCTGAGCACCTTTGGCGGTAGTGGAGCAGGCACCAGGCAGCAGGGACACTGGAGAGCTGAAGGATACTTCATTCACAAAGGGCTGCCACCAGCCCAGTTGTGCGAACTGTTCTTGTACAGCTAACTGCAACAAGTGCCCTTCCCTGGGGCAGAGGAGGGGGCAGTGGGGTGGTTCTACCTGAGTGATCACCAGATAGGTCCCAGTCTATCACCACAGCGTTCTCTCTCTCTCTCTCTCTCTCTCTCTCTCTCTCTCTCTCTCTCTCTCTCTCTCTCTCTCTTCCTCTATCTCCACACACACACACACACACACACACACACACACACACACACTCATAAGGCTGTTACATGCTCGCTGAAGCTATGGTACTCATGTCTGCACACCTACACCCACTCCTGCCCTTCAATGGCCATTCACAACAATGCAGACACACCTGCACATGTACTCATGCTTACACAGTGGCAGGAAGTCATGGACACCCACGCATCTCTGTATGTGCAGAGTCACACAGTCAGACACAGGTGTGTGGGTACACGCCCATGCGTCCTCACTCATACCCCAGATCTTGTATTTGCATTTTTGTCACCCAGAGTCACCGCTGGAGATTAGTGTTCCCATTTCTGCTCCAAAGGCCTGAGACCTGGGCGGTGAGAAACCGGGCTGAGGACACAGGTCCTGAGGGGCAGAAGTAGGGCCAGTCTGCATTTCATTACAACATCCACTACGCCCACTATTCAGCCTGTGTCCCTTCTCCTGTCTCCAGTCTTTTTTCTCCCACACATTCCCTGTGTCTCCTCTCCCATTTGCGGGCTGTCTTCTTTAAAGATTTCTCCAGACCCAGCACTTTGGGCTCCTTCATCTACATCCACTGGCAACCCCAAAGTCCCCCCTGTGGGGGTTCAGGAATTTCCAAGCCTTCTCCACGCCTTCCCACCCCTGCCATGTTATATTTTCTATACAAAAGGTGCCAAAATTCTGACTCTGATCTCTCGGCCTTTTGCCTTCTCTTTCATTCATTTGTGTGTTTGTTTACTCACATGTTCATCGTTTATGAGAATGGAGAGCCTACAGGGTCTTGCCTGCTAACCAGCAATGGCTGCAACCCCATCTCTCACACTTCCCACCCCACAGGCCCCTGGCAATACTCTGAACCCTTCTCAGAGTCCTTGATCCTATTGCTTATACATGTGGGAGTGCAGACTGCCATCCATCCCCTCGGCGCCAGCTAACTGATCCAATCCCCCTGTGGTGTCCTACAAGGGCCTCCCCTGGCCATCCCACACTCTGGATCCTCAAAGGTTCCAGAACACAGAGAGGTCTGGCCAGTGTATGTCCCCAAATTTGGAATTCAGGGTGTACATAGTCAGCTTGGAGAGGTCTGGGACCATGCAGGACTGGGGATTGGAACAGTTCAGTCACCTCCTGCCCAGTGACCAGCAGGATGCTGTCCTCCTTGCCGTACTGGACCTGGCGGTAGATGTGGTCCAACACCAGCAGCTCACTCCAGCAGTTCTGCAACAGTGTCATCTGGTCGGCCACCTGCAGGGAAGAGCCACGCAGAGGTCCAGCTGGGGCCTCGCCTTCAGGCCCTTCAGAGTCTTAGATGGGTCCCAGCTGCCCACCTGAATACTTTGTTGGGGTCCAAGGAGAGCCTCTTTTAGGTCCCAGCTCTGTCTCTCACAAGCTGTGTGACTTTACACATGCCCCAGGGCCTTTCTGGGCCTTCATTTTCTCAATGGTTCAGTGATTCAAGTGTGTGGAGATGACTGGTCCCATATCACACACCCAGTAAACCTCAGAGATTAAGGTCTAATGCTGCGAAGACCAGCCCTCGTCCCTTGTGCTGTTGGCATGTGGAGGACCTGTGGCCACATCTACCCTAAAAAGGACCCTGGGGAAGCTGCAGAGGTATCTAGACTGCTGGGGAAGAAAGAAGGGCTGCCTGGCTCATGGCCACCTCAGCAGTCTGCAGCAATAACCGAACAATGACCAAGGTGGATCCTAACCATCAGGGTGTATTGGGCCTTGGGGCCCCGAAGAAGACAGCTCCTGTTGAGTGTCCCCCAACTCTGGGGGCTGCTGTATCCTTCCATGGAAAGGGCAGATGCCCCTGAGAGGAGCAAGTCCTGTTTAGAACCGTGGAAAGTGGCAGCCAGGGACATGTCATCATCCTCTTATCCCCCCACATACCCAACCTCCCTACCTACCCTTACCTCCCCATCCTTACTCCCACTCTCCTCCTTTTCCCCAAGCCCAAAGCCTTTCTTTTCAAAATAATCCTTTTACATTTACGTGTGTGTGTGTGTGTGTGTGTGTGTGTGTGTGTGTGTGTGTGTGTACGTACCACAGTACATGCAGAAATCAGAAGACACCTTGTGGATGTTGGTTCTCTTCTTCTACCATGTGGGTTTCCCAGCCCTCCTGGACCACGCATTACAATGACTACTAACCTTGACTACAAGCAGTCTTTGCTGGGTGACTTGTCAGCCCTGTTTGCAGTCATCGCTCGTTTTACAGAGAGAAGGAATTGAGCACTGCACTTAGCCAAGTTACCTAAAGTTGCACAGTTGATGGTGGCTCCAGGTCCATTCTCTCTACCACCAGTATAGAAAACAACTTTCCCTTGCCACCCTATCCACCCAGGGCTTCAGAGTCTCTTGTAGACTGGTCCCATGAAGCCCTTCTCAGCCCCTCTTTCTCACTACCTTTTGGAACTGGGATGGCAGCAATCCATGCCTGTCTTCCCTGGTACTTGGGAGTGTGCAAGGGCAGGACTGGTGTCCTCCACATCACTGCTGGCCCTTCAGGCATCAGTGAGAGGTTGATGAAGGTGCACATGATCCATAAAACATTCATCTCTACCTCAAACCAGACCCAAGGAGAGACGACTAGACGTAAGAACTAGCCCTGTCCTTTGGGATAGCAGCCTTTTCCTCTTCTGTGGGGCTTTCCTCGGGCAGATGCAGAGAAAGAAGGCGGATGTGCTGGCTAGTTCTATGTCAACTTGACACAGTCATCGAGAGGAGGGAGCCTCAAGTGGGGAAACGCCTCCATAGGCAGGCTTGTAGAGAATTTTTTTAATTAGTGATTGATGTGTGTGGGGGAACCCACCACCATTGAAAGCTGTGGTCCTGGGTTCTATAAGAAAATGGACTGAGCAAGCCATGATGAGCAAGCTAGTAAGCAGCTCCCCTCCATGTCCTCCACATTAGCTCCTGCCTCCAGTTTCCTATCCAGTTTGAGTTCCTACCTTGGCTTCCCTTAGTGAACTGTGAATCAGGATATGTTAGTAAATAAACCCTTTCATTTCTAAATTGTTTTTGGTCATGGTGTTTTATCACAGCAATAGTAACCCTAAGAGAGGGTTAAAAAAAAAAAAGAGCAGCCCGACAGTCATGCAGACTCCTCAGGACCCTGTCAGCTCACTACTGCCCCAACACGCAGTGCAGGAGACCTGTAGGAGGAACCTGCTTCTGCCTATCCTTACCATCTCCTTTCTGGGTCAAGAACCCAGGCCATTGTTTGCGCTGAGCCCCATCACTGTCAGAACAGAGAGCCAGCCTGTGTAGGTTGCTCCCCATCATCAGACAGGACCATGTAGGTGACACCAGGTAGGGAGATCTTGGAAGATCCTGGGAGACCCTGAGAACTGCTGGGTCCAGGCAGGGCTGGGATGCTCCACCCCCATCTCACCATCGGAGCAGATACCCTTGTGCCCAGATGGAAGGAAGAAGCGGAGCAGGAGAAATGAAAAAGAGGAGCGTTAGGAGATAAGCAGACTGAGCCTTGGCAGAAGGCAGAGGGGTCACAGTGACCTAGGTACCCAGCTCTGGAGCAGACTCTACCCAGACCTCAGGCCTGGGGCTGGGTGGCCCAGCATGTGGAGGCTGGTCAGCCCTGGGCTGTGATGTGGGCACTATGCTGAGCACTCCAAATCTGAATTTTAGCCCTTCGCCTGGCTGTGCACTTCCCTCAACCCTTTTTTCCTGATCTGTGATGGGAGAGGGCACCTTCCTCTTCCGCATAGTGAAGATCTGTATCAGCCCCAAAGGTTCTGAAGAATGTGCTAGGCTTCTTCTTCTCCTTGGCCAAGCAAATTTTCCTGCCATTCCTATGCCCACCTCTTTCTGTGGGTGGGGAGATGGACACATGGACATCCAACTTCAACACACATGGCAACTGTCAGCCCTCTCCACAATAAATTAGTGTGTAAGAGTGTCTCTCAAGCCAAAGATCTAGTTTCTACTTCCTATTGCCACCTTGGGAACAAGGTCATCTGCAGTTCTGGTTTGGGGTCCCTGGCCAGCCCAGCCCCTCTGTTGGGCCCTCCGATGGCCCACCATAAATCTTGGAACCTTGACACTGCAGTCTGCCTCCAGGAAGGGTATTGATGGCACTGCACTGACCTCTCCCTCAGCAGCCTCTCTGGAGCCCCTGGGGTCTGATCAGTCTGGCAGGCAAGGCCAACAAGCTCAGTAATTCTTCAGGGTCTGACATGCCATGGCTGGCCATGGCACATGCTGGCTGAGCAATTGTTTATCAGCCCAGTACTGACAGACTTACTGTGTCTCAATAAACCATCTATCTGAGTGATTATCTGCTGCCAATGGGGCCCCCTGGGGGGAAGCAGCGTGAACACTGAGGGGAACAGATGTCAAGATGAGCTGCTACCCCTCCTCCAGTCTGCCCTTCATGGTGACCATGCAGAGCACCTGGTGAAGGCAAGTCTACCACGCTTCAGGTAAAATGTTGGTATACCACCAGGACCAAAGTGTGCACCCTTCATGCTACCAAGGGGCAGACCAGAAGGGAGGGGCCAACTTCACTGATGGGACTTCCTGTGTACTGAGCCACATGTCAAATTCTTTACCTGTTCTAGCTTATCCAGCCTTTACAAGCCTCTAGAGAAATATTACACCTTACAAATATACCATCTTACAAATAAGAGCAGACTTACTTGCTAAGTCCCACAGGCTGGGTACCCTGCCTGTCTCTGACCATCTCTGGAAATCTTTGGCGCCCTCAGAGGCAGCGGCAGTTTCCCACTGGGTGCTCTGTTTCTCCAGAACCCAAGGATCTATTCATTGACAGCCCACACATCCCCTCTAGCTTCCTGGATCCATTTCAGGAGTCACCCAGGCTCGGAACCACAGAGCTCCTCTCCCAGTCACCTAAGATGCATCCTGCCTGGAGAAGACAGTGGCTGATGTGTCATGGTGAGAAGCACCTCACTGGGCGTCCTTGGCTTTTCTGACCTGCATGCCTGGGCTCTGCGTCACAGACCCAGCAGCCTGGGGAACCATGGCTCAAGAGGGGCTGCAAGGGCTGGGTTTGGGCTTTTTTCTCTGCAAGACCCCTCACAAACATTGCTGACGGTGGCTAGGATTCCTGGGCTCCTTCACAGGTTCTGGGAAGGGGAAGCAGGAAGATTTGGGCCACAGAGAAGCCAAAAGCAGGAAAAAACACTCAGTAACGCTGGGACAAAAGCCCTTCCCATCCTGCGTGACCTGGACCCCCTACACCAGGAAGGCTGCCAGAGGAAGTGCCCCGCCCCTGGATCCAGAGTCCTGGAAAGCTGAGAATGCTCAGCTCCTCTTACTCTCTGTGCAGGGGATGTCTGCAGTGTCTAGGGGTGGGGGTGTCATCTTCCAGAGCACTCAGCCATGAATACAGGACAGGTGGGAGGACCCATTATCTGACCTATGTTCATCTCCTACATCAGTTGGCCTAGAAGAGCCAGTGAGAGAAGTCACCCAAAACAGGGACATGGCATGTCCTTGGCCATGGCCGGCCCTCCACAGTAGAAATGAGAGCCATGGTCATCAGTTCCTGACTCCCAGGGTCCTCTAGGTTAAATAAACCTTGGGGTGCCCCTATAGGGTTCAGAATGCTCATGCTGCATCTTATTCCCCTCCATGCCAGCCAGCCAGGCAGTGCCCCTGTCCATCTGGCCACATGCCCAGAGGAAGCCCAGGCAGAGTGGCGTCAGCATTGACGGTCGCTCAAGGCTGCAGTGGCTCCAGCAGGGAAGGCAGTGGCCCTGCTGTTTATAGCTAGCCTCAGAACAACCAGGGGGGCTTGACCTAGAGGGTCAGGCTTGAGTTGTATCCATGCCAGCAGCAATGAGGCTTGGTCAAGAATCTGGAGTCTTGGAGGTGGTGAACGTCACCCCTCAGGCCTTAGGGTCTTCACGAGACCAGATGAATGCCTGGGAAGTTCTTCCTATGACTAGCCTCTGTTCCTCCCACTGTTTCCACTTTCCTTAGTGTCGTTTTAAACTCTAGTTTTAAAAAAAGGCAGTTCAAAGAAAGGATTTTCTATCCAGTTGTTCTGCATTTGCACATTTGTGCATGCACACGCATGCGTGTGCACACACCCACTTTATCACAGGGACAGTGAGTTCCTTCACTTCAGCTAGGTAGGAATCAGGCCCACAAACACCCAAAGTCATAGACTTAGAGCCTCATTTATGACAGTTGAGAATGGCAGGGATCGGTGTGCTTTCTGAATGAATGAGAGGATAGGATGGCTGGACCTACTTCTGGCATAGGCTGACGATTTAGGGGACAAGATAAGTGTTTTGAGGGAGCTCAGGGTCTCCTGTAGGAACCCGAACTAGGAGAGAAGCAAAGGCTGGAGGAACATGGAGGTACTGAAAGATCTCAAGTCACAGAGGGGACATAGGAGAGACAGGGAGAGGGATGGGCAGGGGGCAGTGGGTACCAGGAAGCTGCATTGGCTCCTGTGGTAGTACCTCTCCAGACACTGCCTGAAGCCACTGGGTAGGACTGCCCATCCAAAGGGTTATGCTGGGCAGCCGAGGGGAGTGGCTGGAGCCAGGGTCAGGGGTCTGTGGGGAGCACCTACCTCTAGCTCCTTGAACACCATGCACCTTCGTGCCCAGTCGACAATGGAGATGAAAGTCTGGTCAGCCATCCTGCAGAGGAGGCTGAAGTGCGCTGGCTGGTCAGAGCGACTTTTGGTTGGCTCCTGCAGGCAGCCCACTATGCGGGCACGCACCTGGTCCTCCTCTGGCTCTAGCTGCAGCAGCTGCAGTATGAGCTCTGGTACGTTGGGCCCTCCTGAGAAGGGCTCTGGATAGCTGTAGGGTGGCCCTGGCTGCTGAGGGGGGCTGGCATAGGGCTCTGGATACTCAGACTTGATGGTGCGGTTAGAGAAGGCAGGATAGAGGTAGCCAGCCAGAGGCCCATGGGTACCAGGCACAGCCATGGGCAGAGCTGGGGCTCCAAAATCACCCAGTGGCCCAGTGGGTGGGCCAGAGACTAGGGCCTTGGGCTCAGGGGCATGCAGGCCAGGGGGTAGCATGTAGTCCGGAGGGGGAGGGGGCGGCGGGGGCACCCCCATCGGAGGTCCAGTTTCCAGCTTGAAGCCATTGGCCCGAATCTGTGCTTTCTTCTGCTGCTTCAAGGCTCGGTCCCTCTTGTACATAGGCCCAAACTTGTTCCGACCGCCCCTCATTCGATCAGCACGCACAGCTGTGAGCAAGAGCAGTCAGTCAGCTTCCGCCTTCCCAACTACTTCTCACAGATCTTCCCAAAAGGATATGTCCCTGTGTCTCTGACACACACACACACACACATGCACGCACGCACGCACGCATCGTTCTTCACCTCCACTCAGTGGCCTCCTCTGCCCACAGGTGAGAGCCTAAGATAACCTTAGCTTGGCAATCTAGGCCTTTCTCCACCTTCTAGTGACCTTATCTTTCTCTCCTCCTCCCTACTCCTTTGTTTCTTCACTTAACACACTTTCTCACCCACCTTGCCCTCAATTATTGGTTCCCTCTGCCTAGAACCCTTTTCTGACTCCCACATCTCCTGTCTTATAGCATAACCCAGTGGCCAGGTTGCCACCTCCAGGAAGTCCAAGAATTCCTCCAGGCAGAACCTCTGTCCTGTCCCATAATATACCTCAGGCTGAGAGCACCTGGGGCTCAGCTCTGGGTTCATGGGCCCAGCCTAGGGCCTGGCATGGAAATGTGAGGAAAGGGGGCCCTAGTCTGCTTTGCTCACAGCGGGGACCCAGCTACTTGCTGGAGCCGCCTTAGTTCTGTCTAGCTCCTGGTACAAGATGATGGGGCTTTCCCCGCTGCCTTCTACTGTGGAGCCTAATTCAGTGTTGGAGAAAGGGACCTATTTTGCTGACCAGATGTTTTTATTCTGGCCAAGAATGTGTCACCAGCCAGACTTAACAGGTGCATCTCTGCAGCTTGAGTGTGGCTCCAACCCCTGTTCAGACAGGACCCCACCCAAGCTCTGAGGGAAGGGAGAAAGTTGGAGAGAGGGGTGGTATTTCACAGAACTCAGGGCTTGGGAGCCTGCCCGACACAGACCTTCCTGCAGGGAGGTGGCCATTCTGCTTTGCTCCCTCAGCCTGCCCCGGAGGCTTCTGCTATCCACGCTAGCTCTCTGCCCACTCAGGACCTGGAGGTAGGAGTGATGGCTCCAGGCACAGGACAGGGTCCCTCCTTCAATCTGAGTCCTTCTCTAGGTCCCATAGCTCTCTCAGCCTTTGGAGCCTTTCCTGCAAAAACTTTAGCCAACAGCTGCTCTCTGGGCGCTCAGCCCGACTGGGGCCAGCGGGGTAGAAGCTATGACTGTCCACTCTCTGAGCCTGAGTCTCTCCTGATGGACCATTGCTGTCCTCTCTGGAACAGAGATAGGGAACAGGGGTAGAGAAGAGGCAAGGATAGGCCACTGTCCCCCTCCCCTCCCCAACCTTCTCAGAGCTGCACTAAGGATGCATGGGAAGGAATCTCAGTTCCTGCGAAACTTAGATGCCTGGACAGACAGACAGACAGATGCACAGGGTGGCCAGTGATGAACAAATAGCAGCAGAGAGTGTGATAATAACGACAATCACAGCTATCCTGTATTTGCCCTCACAGCAGGCAACTCCAGCTTTTTGTAACCCCCCAGTCTTCCCACTGAAACAGGGCAGGCATTACTTTTTAGCTCATTATTCAGAGAAAGGCATCTGCAGCTCAGAGAGGTTAAGGTATTTGCTCAGAGTCCCCAGCCTACAATTGAATAAGCTGGAATGTGAACCTTCAACTCTGGCTAGTGTGGGGATATATAGGGTGGCCCCTCACAAAGTGGGTCTGTTGCGGCTCTGCTCCGTATTGGAGAAAGGCTCACTCCCTAGTGAGGGAGGAGGAGGGAGTACTGGGTCTCAGTATGCAGTCCTTTACTGGTAATCACCGTGCCTCAGACTCCTCATTCCTGGGATTGCAAGCATGGCCCACCGTGATCGAAGTCTCGCTTTTGATATTTCGGAACTGAGCCCAGACAGGTTCTGCCTGCGAGGCCTCTTCTGGCGCTTGCCTTCCCTGCAGAGCTGGGGCCCTAACGTCACGCCAAGGGGCCAGCCACCCAGATCTAGAAACTACGGGGCCAGCCACCCAGATCTAGAAACTACGCTGCTTTCCCTTCAGCCTCTCTCCCAGGCCCGCCCGCGACTCCCTGGAGCGGTCAGCAGTCAGGGGTCCCGGGTGTGCAGAACGCGCACCTTCCAGGCGCATGCCCACCGTCAGACACTTCTGGAAGCGGCAGAAGGGACAGCGCTTACGCTGCGTCTTGTCGATTTTGCAGCTCTGACTCTCGGTGCACGTGTAATGCTTGTTGTTCTGGACCGTTCGCTTGAAGAAGCCCTGTGCGAGAGGAAGGGAGTGAACGCCAGGTCCCGACCCTCGGTCGCCATCCGCACCCCTGCTACCTGCAGCCTAACCCTTCCCTGCTAGCGCTCACCTTGCAGCTCTCACACGTGAGCAGCCCGTAGTGGTAGCCCGACACCTTGTCACCACACACCGGACACAGCTCGTCCAGGTCCTCGTCATACGAATAGTCCATGCCCGCGGTGTCCGCCTGTGGAAGGAGGAGCGGATCAGCACGGGCCGACGGCAGCTGGCCTGGGGCTGCCCTGGTCTGTGCGCCCGGGATGGCCCACAGCACCGGTCTGGTGCGGGGGTTTTCGAGCGGTGTCCCCTCGCTGCAGCTCAGCCACCAGCCGCGCTCCAGTGCTGCTTCCACGCCACCTCTGCCGCACCCGATCCGGGACTCTAGGATTCGATGCGTTTCCGTTCTGATTCGTTTATCTGAAAACAAAACCCCGATTCTGAGAAAATCAGATAGGTTCGGGTGCGGGGAAGACGGACGCCAAGCAATCAGGGTGAAGTGGGGCGTGCAACTGGAGTGGTTTGGGGGCTTGACAGAGACCTGAGGCAGAAACAAGTCTAGAGAGACCCCAGCCGATGCTGCTCAACGAAGAAAGGATCCTGGGCGAAGGAGAGAGGAATGCCGAGCTAGAGACATTGGGAGAGATTCCTGGATGGTTGGTTGATAGTTACTGGTTGGTAGAGAGATACTGATAGATGATAGATTATGTAGATAGACGATAGATAAATGATAGGTCAGACAGATGATGGATAGATGATGATCAGTGACCGACAGATGGTATAAAGATGGTAGATAGTAAATAGACGAAAGACCAATGCTGGGTAACGAAAGAGAAGGGATCAGAGGTTCGGAGTGACAGACTCAACGAGAAAACCCGTGAGACATAGAGACAGAGACACAGGGAGAGACACCGAGCAACGAGAGACATCCCTAAGGAGATGGAGACAGCAAAAGTGACAGAGACAAGGACCTGGAGAGACGGAGACCTGGAGACGGAGGTGCCCAGCGAGAGGGTCGGGGACCTGTAGACAGACTCTCGGCGGGCGGCGGTGCGGGCAGCGAGCTCAGAGGTGTGGCCGTGTGGAGGGATAGGGGCTGACCCTGAGAGGCAGAGAACCCTGTCGCCGGACCACTGAGTCCGCAGACAAAGCCGCACAGTGACGGCACCCACCGGCGAGCCCGAGACGTCGGGCCGGCAGCAGGAATGGAGGGCGCAATGGGGTCGCGGGCGTTGGGCGGAGACCTCGGGCGGAGACGGCGCGGGCGTCCAACAGAGGTTGGGGTGCAGGCTGCGGGAGACCTCAGGCGGAGAGTCCAGATTCCGAGAGCTGTAGCCTAAGACGGCGAGAGCCGTACGACGGCGTCGCCCACCCAGGCCGCTCCGGCGAGCAGAGCCCCGCACCTTTCGGCCGCGCCGCCGCCTGCAATGAAGCCGCACCCGGGCGCAACGCCGCCCGCCCGCGATGACGGCCACTTGGGCCGGGGGCGGGGAGACCGGCCCGCTCTGCCCCCGCCTCCCCGCGCCCGCCGCCCGCGGGGCCTCTCGAGGCGCACCTGGGACCCGGGCCCCTCCGCCGCACTGCGCGCTGCGCGAACCCACCTCGCGGTTCTGGGGTGGTCGCTCTATATGCGCGCGTGCGGTATCCGGGGGCGGAGGCGCGGGCCGCGTCCTCCCCACAGATCCGCTTGGCCTTCACTCTCACCTCCCGGCCCTCCAGCCCCAGTTCGGTCCTCCGAAACCCGCGAGCTCTAAGGGAATTAGGGACCCCGAACACCCCAGAATCCGGTCAGGCGTCGTGCGCCGGGAAGCTTCAAGCCACAGCCTACGCAGAAAGAAGGCGAACTGTCGTTTGCTAGTCCAGTTTAGGGGTGACCAGGGCCAAGATGGGAACGCTGGTCGTTTTGCGGTGGAAGTGTTTTGTGTGGAAGTGACTAAGGGGACGTGGGTAAGTCACGAGGCCAAGGTAGAAAGTAAGCTTTCGAGTTGACACTGCCACATTTGCTTACTCAGGCTGCAAGCACCCACTCTGGCTCTGTTTCTTAATCCGAAGTCAGGTGCTTCAGAGGGTGGTTGCGGATGGACGAGTGATGCGGTGGAGTGGGTAATGAGAGTTGGGGTGAACCCCATTTCTGCGAGTCTCCCTCAGGATGCTCGTCTGGAAATGGGAAGCGTGGTCATCCCATTCTGCAACATCCCTAGGTCTGGTAAGCAGCCTGAGCTCCAAGGGCGCAGAGACCTAAAAGCAGAGGCGGGGAGCTGCACCCCTGCGCCCCTGTGAGCTCTCTTCTAACTACGGCGTAGGGGGAGGAGGAGCTCCCAGCAGTCCGCGAGTGAGATGGTAGAGAGATCGCTCTGGGCTGGAAAAATCCACCAGATCACACGGCTTTTCAAGTTAGTTAACTGAGGCCGAGAGAGCTTGAAGAGGTCTGATCAATCCCGCCCAGCCCGCTTGGCCACCAAGGGTGGAAGACAGTGCTGGGGGCTGGACATGAACACCAAAAAGCCGCAGTGGGGAAGCACAGAAGTTATGCCTTGGCAGAGCCCCACCGATCCAAAACTCTGTGTGGATCTCACCTGGTGGCTCAGGCTTCTGTGGATGCTGAACTAGGGTGCTCGAACAAAGCTGAAGACCCACTGCAGCAACCAGAGTCGTTAAGCCCATGGAGGGAGGCACGGAATCTGACCGACTTGGCTGTCCTGTCCTAGCTCAGGCAAGTCACTTCCCTCCTTGGGAAAAAATCCGGTCCTACAGACCAGGGTTCCTGGGTAAAACTGTGTGAATTAATCTTGGAAGGAGAGAGCGCCAGAGGCTGTCAGGCCCTGTCCTCACACCCGAGAACCTACAGCCTGTGTTGTAGAGCAGGGGATGGGGGCTATACGGGTTTATGAACAAATCCCCTTCAGACAGGAACCCTCAGAAAGTGAAACTGGGGAGGAAATGGGGTTCAGTGGCAGGACCACACCCAGTGTAAGGCTCTGCCTTCATTTCCAGCATAGCAAACACACAAACACAAACAAAACAAAAGCCACAAAATATACCAAGCCACAGAGGCCAATAGGCAGCGGGGATTGAAGGAATGGGGGTTGGGCTCCTGAGTAGGCACCGCTAGGGTAGAGCCCACTAGGGGCCTCTTGGACAGTGTGGGCACTCCTCTGGGCTAAACCCCTGGCGGGATGGGGGATGGGCAAGAATCTGCCCCACCTTTCTGCCTCGACCTCAGCCCTTTCCCCCAGGGCTCCACAGGTTGAAAGCCATGTTTCCACTGAACCCTTAATTTGCCCCATATACTACTACAGTGACTTACAGCCCTTCAATCCATCTACCCAAGGAAGCAAAGTAGACACTGGCCCAGACTGACAGCAGAAACACAGGCATACATCTATGGAGTCTCAGATACCTTCATAGAGGCAACCCAGACATTCAGGCAGCAAGATGCCAAGACTGGAGGATAAGCCCGAGACCCTCAGGACAGTCACAGAACACCACACCCACAGGAACACACCTCTAAGACACCGGGGGCCACCCTCAGAGGCCACTAGCTCTGTGCCATAGGCCTAGTTCCTCCTAATAAAGCCTAGGGAAGATGAGGGGTATTGTAATGAGGAAATGGATCTGGGGAGACCCCTGGCCTTTTCCCTGCCCAGAGTGGTGGGCACCGGTCCTTCTGTAGAACAGGCAGTGGCTAGTCCAGGCCCCAGTGAGGTGCTGAGAAGGGAGGCTGGCCATTAGAGGCCTGGGCCCTGGCCCTCACTTACTGAGCGGAAGGAGAACTCTCAGCCGGATGAGGATGGACACTGGGCACCAGGGTCCTGGTGGAGAAGCTCCCAGGGCCCAGGTAGGGCAGTGGTGAGCAGACCGTCAGGAACTTCTTCACCCAACAGCAGGCGGGTAGCAGGCGGACAGCAAACTGGCCCTGTCCGATAGTCCTCTTCTCCTCCCCGTGTGGGTGGGGGGGGCCACCGGAGGCCCAATTGGTCTCTGCCCCCACGTGACTCTGCAGGCCTCTCTCCTCCTTTGTTGGTGTTTCTCTTCATTTAGGTCTATATCTTTTTCACTCTCCTAAAAGAAAAAAAACACCCCTATCTTTCTGGGGGCCCTGGGCGGGGACAGAGGCCAAGGCACTGGGGAGGCCTTGGCCAGCTGGTTGTCCAGGCCACTGTGGGAGCCTGAGGCAGGGTAGGCAGCCGCTTGTTAGCGACTGGGTGGGAGTGGGACCTGATTTACGGGCTGCTCCCTCACAAGGCTGCAAGTCTCTCCTCTTGAATGACTTCCTCCCTGGGTATTGACCTGGACACTACTTGGTCCAGCTTGTCTCAGATCTGAGTGTGGAGTCAGAATGGCTGATGGGGAGGAATGGCATAGTGGATCTCGGTCAGGTGGGGCTCATGTGGCTTTTGATTCTAGCTTCTCTGAATATCACTATGCATTGGGAGCTGCAGATATGTTCTGAGGCCATGCCAAGACTGCTGGGCTAGGGGTGTGGTTACAGGGACTCCAGACTGGGCTATGTGGGTACCCAGGCCGGTAGGAAAGGAGGTAGTTTTTAAATCTAGAAGGCTTTTTTTTTTTTAAAATCTTCCCTGCTTTGCCTTGGATATCTCTGTACACTTTCTTCAAGTCCATACAGGTCCTGGACTGGCCTGGTCCTTTTGGGTCCAGATTGCTGAGCCCTGCATGGTCCTCTATCCCAGACCTCTCTGTTCATTCCTTCTTCATCTCCAACAGACTGTGTGCTTTGTGAGCCCAGCACTGTTCTGTGCACTAGGGGATGCTGTGGTGAAGAACAGGGAGTCTGTCCCAAGAGGATTTGCAACCATTTGTTCTGGGGAGTAGCTTAGGGCACAGGGCCACCAAGTGGGGACAGAACTCCCACTCCACTTGAAGAAACAGGCAAGTCACCCAAAACTTCTCGTTTATGTAGCTCTGGATGACAGAGACTTTTCTAGATAACTGAGCCAATTGGATTTAAAATCTAGAGTGTCTTTTCCTTATGTTACCATTTAGTTCTTTGCTGGTTTTTTTTTTTTTTTTTTTTTTTTTTTTTTTTTTTTTTTTTTTTTTTTTTTTTTTTTTTTGCTTTGAGACAGTGTCTCATTATGTAGCTCTGTCTGGTCTCAAACTTTCCAGCCACTCCCTTGGGAGTGCTGGGAGTATAAGCCTGCGCCACTGTGCCCTGCTTCAGGTTTAAAATAGTGAGTTCAGCCGGGAAATTTACTGTCCATCAGAACATTTGAGTAAGTTTTAATTGTGTCAGTACCATTACATACAACTCCCCCCCCCCCAGTCATGCCTTTTTTTTTTTCTCTCTTTTTTTGGTTTTTCGAGACAGGGTTTCTCTGCAGCTTTTTTAGAGCCTGTCCTGGAACTAGCTCTTGTAGACCAGGCTGGCCTCGAACTCACAGAGATCCGCCTGCCTCTGCCTCCCGAGTGCTGGGATCAAAGGTGTGCGCCACCACCGCCCGGCCCAGTCATGCCTTTTTAACCTAGGTCTGTCTAGAGCCAGAACTTAACCAGACTCCTTTTGTTTTATTTTTATTATTTCTCAGTTCCCTGTTTCATTTTATTACTTTGCTTCATTTAAACATTTTGTTTTTCTGATTTACTTATTTTTTACGCTTCATAAATCATCTTTAGGTCTAAACAAACAGAAAGGAGAAAAATTAATTGTTCACTAGATACTGTGTGCTTTTAATAGCTCATCACTGGTAACACTTCATAATCAAGAGTAAGTTAACAGGCTAATATGTAAAGATGTGACTTTAATAGGTATGCAGGTCAGCTTGTTAGAGAAGCTGACCAAGATACACTGAGGGGATACAAGTGGCCATCTAGAGTTTCTATGCTTCATTATTTTTACAGAATATTTATTAAGGTTGTTTAATATACAATTTTTGCTTGACATTTTGGAAGTCCTTTATTGTAAAGACAGTCCTTTTGTCTGGCGACAAACAGCAGCCACAGCGATCATTCTGAACCTCCACGCTGGATAAAGTCCATTTCTTCTTGAGATATAGGTTTCCTTCTGTATTTCTGAGGTAATGTTTTTAGTATTTCTGCAGTGTCTGGTGGCCCCAGATGCATCAGCAGATCTGGGGATATGCTTCCTTTAGAATGCTGTGAAATTACAGAAGAGTGAGAGGCCCAGCAGACCTCAAATGTCTGAGGCACTGAGTTTAGGATGGTCTCTTCTGTCAGGGAACCTTATTAATGGAGCATGTGGCTTCACTACTGCACGACCCTGCTGGCGGAAGCCATCTTGCTGCCCATCGTGGCTCCTGAGCAGGGGCCTTACTTATTTTTTGTTTGCTCTGAGCTACTACTCTGTTGTCCAGGCTATTCTCCTGGCAGCAATTCTGCACCCAGCCCTGAGATCTGGAATTACAGGTGTAAGCTGCCATGCCTGACTCGTCTTTCCTGACCTTCCTGCAAATATTCTCATTTTGAATCCATGCTGCTTGTCCTCTGAGTTTAGTAAAGACATAGGCTAGAAAATATCATTTCATCAATTTGTCACATACATGCCACAACAAAATCTTGGCTTTTTGCCCCTTTAGATAAGAGACTTCAAGAAGTAGGTTCTATATCTCCTGGTGTGTGTGTGTGTGTGTGTGTGTGTGTATGTGTGTTCAAACCCAGAGCTTTAGAAGTGCCTAGCTTGCCCTCTTTTTTTTAAAAAAAAATTATTTTTGCATATTTATTATTTTTGAGGTAAGATCTTACTGTGTAGCCCTGGCTGGCTGGAACTCTCCAAGTAGACCAGACTGGCCTGGAACACACAAAGATCCACCTGCCTCTTGAGTGCTGGGATTAAAGGCATACACCACCACGAGCAGCAGAACCTGCCTTCTTAAACAGGGTAAGTGGTGTCTTTCAGCACCATGGTGCTTTGGAAATTACCGGCCAGCTTAGCTGTTGTGTCCTGACAAGTCCTTGAGATCTGAGCACTGCCGGCAAAGACTCTGGGTTCCATTTCAATATGGCTCCTCTCTGGGCCTCATGTTTTCCCTTTATAATGGGTATGAAACTTGCCTAGTGTCCCCTTAATATGCTGTGTGTGCTCAATAAGTATAAGCAACACACACACACACACACACACACACACACACACACACACAGGACCAGGGGAAGACCTGGTTACTCTGTCTGTCCTTAGAGGCATTTTCCTTGTTGAATCTGACATTGCAACATCGCTGTCAACGTTGCTTGCCCTTCTGGTGACTCACCTCAGCTAGGGGAAACCCTCAGTGGAGGCTTGATTTATCTTTAGGTCCTCAGCACAACTGAATGCTTGTTTTTGCAGAAGCCCCCATGTGCTTGTGTAAGAGGCTCGGTCTCAGGCTTATCTTGGCTCCTCTCTAGGTGTTAGCTGTCCCTAGTCAACCTTGGATATGATAGACCCACTTTCTCAGGGCTGCCTCCTATTCTGGCCCATCGACCCTCACTCAAAGAGGTGCTCCACCACTGGACAGAGCAGGAAGGAGCCAGGGTTGTGAGCATGGGAATGGCACTAAGTCCTTGTGAACCATTACATACCTAGGCTTAGTCTTCAAGCCTTGCTGCCATCCTAGGAGTCGGGTAGAGTATCTTTATTTCACCTCCAGTGAGCAACGTTCACAACTCGGTCAGAAGGCATCCCTCTAAAGTTACTTAAGCACAGACAACTCAGCAGTGGGAAAGCAGAGAGCTGAGGCATAGCCTACGTTATGTGTGTTCCTGTGTGAGCTCAGTTGCAATGCTGGGGGTCCAGGCCATCCCTCTTGCAAGGAAGCCGAGCCACAGCCCTGATTCAGAGCTGCCACCCCAAATGCAGACAAAGCTTAGAGGCTCACTCCTGAGTAGGGACTTTCCCAAAATTCCAGGCTTATTTCCTGGAGGTGGAAGAAAGGACAAAAAAAGCAGATACTCAGACACTGGAAGGGAGGGGAGGGGAACAGTTGTAACTGAGGGACAGTAGAAAAGAAGCTGGGAGGGGAGATCAGAAACCTACTGATGGTAAGGAATTCCCATAGATGGTGGAGGGGAGGAATGAGAGAACCTCAGGAGAGATGAGAAAGAAATACGCAAGAATGGAGAGGGAGGGAGAAAAGGAAAGGGAGGGGAGAGAGAGATAGAGAGATTGAAGCAGAGAATGGACTAAAGGCCAAGGGGCCCAGGGAGTTGGGGGCAGAAGGAACTGGCTGTGAAGACCCCATTCCGGGCAGCGCAGGGGGCGGGTCTGCTGGCAGCAGCCGAGGCTGTTTCCTCTGCACCCCTTATCAGCCGGCTGCCAGATGTTCAGATCCGATGCCAATGTCAGAGAAGTCCATAGTGCTGGGTCAAGGCCGTGGTCAGCGGGAGCCTCAGCTGCATCATGGGGAGGGGGAGCTGGGGGCCTTCTCTAGACCTGCTGCCTTTTCCTCCTCCTGTGGCTCATCAGGCTGGACCACCTGGTGAGGGTGGGAAAGACGGGTGCTTCCCGGGGGCTGTTCTCTAGACAGAGAGCCAGGGCCTGTGGAGAGTGTCACTACTGCACTGCCCCCCAAACATTGGACACACACACCAGTACAGAATCACATGGGGACAATGTGGGGTTCATTTCAGAACTGTCCGCCGCAGTACTTCTCTGTGTCCCAACCTGCTGGCGCTCCTGCTCTGCTTATGGCTTCGTGCCCATCCCTTTCCCATCCCCCAAACTTGAGCCAAGGCTGTAGTCAGGTAAGTGTATTTAGAAGCTGCCCGTCCTCCAAGGAAGGCAGGGCCAGAGGGACCTGGGACCTTCTAGAATGAAGCCTGGTGGAACCCCTCCAGGTAGGGCAGGTGCCTGGGGTCTGGTGGTGCTGAACCGCCAGCCTTGGGCCTGGACCTCTCATGCTTCTGGAGCGTGCAGTGCAGCTGTGGCCCCTTCCTGGGGCAGCTTATCTCAGAGCGCACACGCTTGGCCCTCAAGAGGTGACCCAGCCTTGCTCCCCACATTCCTCTCCAGTTTTGCAGCCGGTGGGCCCCCCACAGCTCTGAGACTAGGCTTGTGCTTGCCGAGGGGGGGCGGGGGGATCAGAGCTGCCACCGGGCTATGGCCCTGCTCTCCTGGACCTAGGCCACTGCAGTTACTGGTTGTGTCTCCTGGCTTTCTCTGTCTCTATGCTGATCAATCTGTTTATTCCCCTGACTTTCTCTTGGACTGTCTCAATTTGTTTGCTACTTTCAGTGTTCTAGTATGTTTTTCTTTGCTTTTTCTCTAGCGTCCTTGAATGAGACCAGATCTGCGGACACCTCCACTCTTCTGACTCAGTGACCATCCTCAATCGGAAAAGTCAGTCCGTGGTGAGGGGACCAAAGGGCTCCAGAAAGGGGAAACCTGTCCTGGAGTAGTGGGGTGAATGGAGCAGCATACTTTTAGGCCCTGTTTTGCCCACCTAGGAAGCCATCCCCAGTAGGTACAAGAATCCTGCTCTGGTGTGCTCCCCCATGTAGTAGAGAGGGCTGGGGTGGGGGGAAGGGGAGGAAACTTGGGACTGGAGGTCTTGGCCTGAGGACCTCCTTCCTGTTTGTAGGGAAGTGACTGCCTCTGAAAGCTGCTGGGGGAGAGGAGGGAGGCCATGGTGACTTCCGGGAAGCTAGCCAAGGGAGGGCCTAAGGCCACCCTCCCCTGTGCCCGTATGGGGCCCTCCAGTCCTGGCTTAAAATAGTGCAACTCCTCCATTGATGTAGGATCCTGCCTGGACCTCAAAGGGCTGCAGCAATGGTTTGTGTGCCAGCAGGGGCTCTCTCTCTCTGTCTCTCTCTCTCTCTGTGGTGTGTGTGTGTGTGTGTGTGTGTGTGTGTGTGCACCAGTTATCTAGTTCTAGCTAGACTGTAGCCCAAGGCTATCTTGGCCACAGGGAGGAGAAAAAACAGATCCCAAACCTAAAGCCTAAAGTTTCAACTCCTGCACTGATCAGCTTTGTGACTTTGGTCTGGTGCCTGCCTGGCTTTCAGCCAAAATCAGGCAGAGCATGGCCACCATAGATCCTTCCCAGGCATAGATTTGGGCTGCTCCTGCTGGCTGTATGCTTCCTTATTGCACTCTGTTATACCCACATGCTCTTAGGACTGGGTGCAGAGCAGGGAAGGTTTGTGGAGAGGGAGCTTGCAAGGAGGGCAAGGATGGGGCTGTGGTCTCCATGGTGAGACTTGTTACCAAGGGAACAAAGTCTCCACGAGCCCTGGGTCTGGCAGTTGGGCACTTTTGCCACAGGAGCTGGCAGGCTGATTGTCACTGCACCCAAACTCCTGATGGGCAGCCAGGCCAAGGCTAGGCAGAGTAGAAAAGAGGCTTCTGGCTTTGCTGGGCCTCTGCTGCTGAGGTGGAGGGGGCTGCAGTTTCAGCACACAGCCTCCTTGTACGGATGGACTTCAGTAAGCCCTTAGAGCTAACCACTATCATTCCTAAATTCCTGAGCCATGGACAAACCAAGTGGGGACCACGGAGGCATCTATCTGGGTCAATGTTAAATACCACCGTGGAGATGAGCTGAGACCCCTTGTTGATGTTCCCCACCTCACAGGTTGCCAAAGGAAGTAAACCCTGGAAAGGACCCTTGCAGCCAGACCACCCTAGCCCTACCATGCACCCTACCATCATTTCTGAATGTGTCTGGTTTCCCTGATGGAACCTGGAGCAGTCAGCTCCCAGTGCTGGCTGCACAGATATCCTTACTTCCAACCTGGTGAACTCAGTGGACATGTTTCCAATAGGCACTCGTGAGTGCCCCTTAGTTAGGTCACCTATGCAAACTATTTACCTTCTCTGGGCTTCAGTTTTCTTATTTGTAAAATGGAATTACCACAGCACATACCTTACTGGGTTGCGCTAGGGAGTAAGTGACCTCGTGGATGTCACTTGTTATTTTGGTGCTAAAGCTGAACCTGGGTGTCACAGAGCTACACTCCTCCATTCTTCTTTCTTCCTAGACAGTCACCTCATACCCCAGGAAGCTTACAGTTCACTATTACTTAAGAAGCCACTTAGATATTTGGAGAGCACGGTCCTAAATTTTATCCCATGGAATGCTGACCCAACAAAACTTTCATGAAAAAAATAAGTAAATCTGATGATCAAGTATTTTTGGCACAGCCTGGTTGGGCTAAATGGTAAGACTTCCCACAGCCTTGGGAAGGAAGCCTGGGAGTCTGGGAGGAAAACAAAGAGCATGGCATCTTCCTAGTTCCTGGCAACAGACGGTTTCTTTTTTGACAAGGCCTTCATCAGTGGCTATGTTCAGTAGCATCCCAGGGTCTTGGGGACATCATTGCTTTTCAGCCAATTAAGTCTGGCTTGCATATAGTTTACAGGATTACTCTTTTGCTGGTGGGTTTGTTTTTGAACAGTGGAAGGTTCAACCAAAGGCCGTCTGTTGCTAAGCTTTGTTACAGACTCCATTTGTGCTCAGAACTGCTGAAGGAGCAGGGAGGACACTGTTGTAACTTTGCTATCAGATAGACCTGGATTCAAAAGCAATTCTGCTGCTTGTTCATGTGTCATCTGAGCCAGTTTGCTTCAGAGCAGGTGGCCATAGGGCGTGGCTGTCACTAGGCAGCCAGTGCACTCCCTTCTTGTGCCTGTTTCTATCTGCTTCCTCTTGAAGACAGCCTCCTTCTGCTGTGGTCCTTTTGTTTCAAATCACCTCTTTCAAGCCTCAAGGGCTCTTTGGTATCTTGGGCTGGGCATGGAACATAGAAGGTAGCTGGGTGTCCCTGTTTCACGCAGAACAATTTAATAGACTGAGAAGATTCCTCAGGCCTTTATCTTGCCACTGGGGAGTCTCCCTGTCTTTTCAGGCGACATCCTGCCTACATTTGTGAGCAGGATTACAAACGGCTGGGCTTTGGAACTGGCAGATCTGGGCTCATGACACTGTGTGTTGCCTCTGGCCATGTCCTTTGACTTCTCAGTCACTATTTGCTCACAACCTACATAAGTTATAAAGAAGCCATATTGGTTTTCTGGAGAGTCATCACGCAGCGCCCTGCTGTCCCTGACACAGCTGAACTTCAGCACATGACTTCTCCCAAACCCTGAACTCCTTCCAGCAGCGCTCTTCCCCAAACTCAATTTCTTCATGTTCTTTTGTTTTATAGGATCTTGGAACCAGCTGCAGTGGTGTATAGTTCTCATCCTGGTGACTTTCAGAACCATTCTCATCAGGGAAGCCTCTCCTTTATACTTTCTTACTACCTGTTCCCATCCCAAGTCACAACGTTCCTCACACTTTTAAAGGTCTAAGTAGCTCCCACCAGGCGATCCCGTAGTTGTGCTTTTTTTCTGGTTGTAAACCTCGTGCACCATTCTCAACCTTAGTTTCTTCATCTACAAACCGAGACAATAGTCTTGGAATAAACCTAGTCCTCCTGGTGGTCTAGGTTTATGAAAAAGCAATGCAGTGCCTGGCATACAGCAGGCACTCGCTGGTTTCTGAAATTCTAGAGCAGACCATTATCTGCCAGGCTCTCAGCAACAGAAATGGGTGGTGCTGGCTATGAGCAGAAGTCCATGCCTCAGGACACCTAGCCATCCCTCCCCCAAGCCCCAGATAAGCTTCACAGACAGATGGCATGTGCAGAGGATTCACATTTATTGGTTCAAATACAGTACCTAATGCTTGCTAAACATGCATTTCACACTAACTGGTCACATTTCCAAAGGTAGTCAATTCACAGAACAAGGCCCACCCCTTGCCAGCAGGCAAGTGTGGGAGGTAGCAGAGGGCCTGAGCAGCCTGCAGAGCCCGCCAACTATCATTTGGTCATGCAGGGTTGATGGAGCCAGGCTGGCAGGCTTGGCCGGCCCTTTGGGAACAAGGGCTCAGAGACATCCTTTTCATCCGATTCCTACTGTGGGAGGACTGGGAGGTAGCCTAAGGTAGGCTCGTGATGCACTTGCCATCAGAGCTCCTGAAATCCAAGCAATGGAGCACACATAGGAAGGCCTCTTCCAGGGGTGGCTTGTCCCTAGCTGGACAGGTGAGAAGAACTCCCCAGATACTGCCCAGACATTACAATGCAGCCACAAGCCCCTATTGCAGGCCTGGGATGGCAACACAGACAAAAACACCAACAGTCCAGAGTTTCATTCCCGACAGAAACATGTAAACAGCATGGGAACAACAGTATTCTTTTCCCACAGACTCCTCAGAGAGGAATCGACCAGGATGTCACTCAAGAGGTAGTTTTTTTTTTTCCCCATGGAAATCTGAGTCAAAAAACATTATCACCTATTATATTTCTGCTAAGAAAAAGGTCACCAAAGGGCAAGAGAACCCTTTGGCTGGCAGCGCTGGCTTCAGGGTCTGGAAAACTAGCCTCCACCAGTAGCACATTTTTCTTGGGTTTGCAGTAGGCCCTGGCCTTTCCCACAGCTTCCATTTAAGCCTCCAACTGATACCCATGCAAGCTGGTGTCTACTCAGGACTACAGCCTGAGAAGAGGACTGGTCCTAGGCAGAAGGGCCAGGCCTCCCAGGAGCACCATAGAAGCTCATGTGCAGGATGGCTGAAGTCTTGAGGAAGCCCAGACCTAGCCAAGGAAGCAGCCTGCTTCCAGCTCAGTAGAGTGTGGCTGCGCCCCCTGAGGAAGCACTCAGGGTTTGACTCCAGGAAAGATGTTACTTGTGGCAGCCAAAAGAGGGCTTTCTGGGGACCCTGTAATTAAATACACATCCCTGAGCTGTGGTCCCAAAAGCGCCTGCTTCAAGGCTGACCAGTTTCCAGCACCTGGTGGAATGATTGCCGTTTTTCATCCTAAGACACAGATAAAACACTACTTCACAGACACTGGGCATGAGGAAAAGGGAGGAGGACCAATGGCAGAGGGACGTGTGGGTATTCCCATGGACCAAGGTGGGGGAGTCAGTTAATGGGTTTTCTTTCTTTCTAAACTTTAAAAAAATAAAAAATAAATCAAAGTTTAATAGAAGAGCTGGTCTAAAAGAATGAATGTCTTAAAAACTGCAATTTAAAAATAAAAAAGTAACAAAAGAACAGTGTTGCAGAGGCAGAGACACAGCAACTGCTCAGCTTTCTGCCCTATGGGAGGCCAGGGCCCCTTTAGTTTAGCTAACTTCGGCCACAACTTAAAGACTGCCTTCTGCCTATCCGTCCCATTACTCAAGAAGTCAAGAACAAACAAGAGGGGGGGGGCAGGGCAGCAGGCTAGACAGCTGGCTCAGACCAAGGCAGCATGCACTTCCCTGAATAGTGGGGCAAGTCAGAGGTAGGCTACGTGTGGAACGGGCAACTCTGGGTGATGCCTCTATGTTCTCCTATCCCTCCTGAGTCTATGATCAGGATGGGGAGGGTTCCTGCTGGCCCCCTTCAGCTGTCCTAAGCCAGGTGGAGTGCTTTGAGATGAGTTAGTTGTAGGGAATTTCTCCAAACTAAGGGTGAGACCAGCAAACCCTGCAAAGGACACTGAAGGTCTGTAATGGGAGTGGAGAACAACTACAAAGCTCCAAGACTCCAAACACACAAGAAAAGGAAGGGGATGCCTTTATGTCCCGGCACAGTGCAAGGAGGCTTTAGGGGCTATATTTTTTATGGTGGAAAAATTCTCACTCAAAGTGAGTACTTTTAGTGGCCAGGATCAGAGAGGGTAGAAAAAAAAAGAAGAATGAGAAATAACGTGCACAAATTTTTCCTTCTTCCACTAGCAAAAAGACTGCCTGTCAACCAAACATTATGGGGGGGGGAAAGCACACCAAACCTCCCCCTCCAACCTTTCTCTGTGTCCTTCAAACCAAAATCACAAATACATCTAGTGGCTGACCTAATGTCTCCACGCTGCTAGTTGCACTCCTCCCTCTCCTCACCACACCCGAGTCTGCAGCACACTCACTTTACCCTGTTTAAAGATGCCCGTGTCATAAAAGGACTGGGAGCAGAAGACATTAAAGGCGGTCCACAGGTCAGGCTCCAGCTCAGAACACACAGCCACTTGGCTCAGAGATTCTGCAGGGCTCTTGGCAATGAATGGGCTCTTTGTTCTGTGGAATCTGCTGCAAACATTTGTAAAAATGGATTTGTACGATGGCAACTTGCAGACCCTTTCCCCCACTCTACAAATTAACAACTTGCTCTGCTTAATACTACATTATTGGAGAGACATGTTCCTGCCTCATCAGAGCTCTGACATTCAACGTACCAGGTAAAATACTAATTTGAAAAGCAATTTCAAAAATTAACAATTTGACAAATGGAGGTCTATGCAAAGAAAGCTGCCACGCACAGGCACTGTCTCTAAAAGGTGTCTCTGATTCCTAGCTTGAAGAAAGCAGCTGAGACTCTGACCTGGAGCCAAAGAATGTGATCTGCTTGGTTAAATGCAAAAATTCAGGCAAACAAGAAAAATACTGTGAACTTAGAAATGAAAAGACACATCAACACACACGTATCTTCCCACCAACATGTGAAAAACATTCTGCCTGGAACTTTCCTGAGAAACACATCTTTCTCTCTCTTTCTTTCTTTCTTTCTTTCTTTCTTTCTTTCTTTCTTTCTTTCTTTCTTTCTTTCTTTCTCAGAGTGGCTAGTGAGTAAGACTGAGAAGTAATGCTCTGAGCTTTGGGCATCAAGAGACATTGAGTGTCACTTTGCTGGTACCCGTAACATTTTACTAGAGAAAAGCTCTAGTGAAGACTTCTTAGAATACACAGGATGCGGCAGCCTCCTGGGTAAGTGAACTAGGCTTCATTGGGGTAGAGTAAACAGTTCCTGACCAAAGAGGCTCAAGGAGATGCTGTGGATGCAGCAGGCCAGCCAAGGGATGCACCAGTGAAGCAGCTGTCTGGGGCACCGACTGTAGGAAGGCCTGCTGAGGGCAAAGAAAGGAAAAGCAGCTCAAACAACTCTATGACAAGCTAGGTGTAGCCTGAGCCGAAGTCTGGAGGCAGGAACTTTTCCTAGAATGAGGTGAGCAGGCAATAAAGCACAAGGGCTCCAGGCTGCATCTGCAGAGGCAGCAGACAAGCCCTAGACACATGAGGTAGTTTAAAGCCCCTATCCCTTCCAGGTACTTCTGGGCCCATCCCTCTAGGCCTTGGTAGACCAGACCACTGGTGAGAGTTAAAGGAATAACTGGGCATCTCTGGGACTTGGCTTTCTGCTCTAGAGCCCTGGTATACTGGTCTCATTATGAAAATAACAGGAGAGCTTACAACAAAATTTAGGAGCCAAGTATCTGGTTCTTTCTACTGTTTAAAAATGGCAGTTTTAGCCACGCGGTGGTGGTGCACACCCTTAATCCCAGCACTCGGAGGCAGAAGCAGGTGAACCTCTGAGTTTGAGGCCAGCCTGGTCTACAGAGTGAGTTCCAGGACAACCAAGGCTACACAGAGAAACCCTTTCTCAAAAAAACAAAAACAAAAACAAAACGAAAAACAAAACCCCAAACCAAACCAAACCACCACCACCACCACCACCACCACCACCACCACCACCACCACCACCACCACCACCACCACCACCAAAATATAAAACTAAACAAGTTTTAGATTTCGTTCTAAGGATAAGGTAGGATGAGAACAGGGGCTTCCAAACGAGTCTATTCTTTCAGCAGCCTGGCCTTCGTCCCTCTACTCTTTGAGGGAAACAAGTTAAAGGAGAACAAATGAGAAATGACAGAACAGGGCATTTTTCTGTTACCTTTGCAAAGGACAGGGAGTCAAATCCATAGGAGGAGGGATGGAGTCTAAAGAAGGAAGGCCTTGGTAGACCTGGGTCAGGAGACTGGGCAGCTGGGAGGCAAGTCCTGCAGACTGATTTATAGTCAGGACTCTGCCTGGACAAAAACCTGACAGCAGCATTCAACAGACAACAGTGTGTGAGGTGGGAGGGTGCAGCAGAAGGGAGGAACACAAGTTTCTGCCCTTTGGGCTTGTGGGATGAGGTGATGGTTAATCCTCATCAAACATTGAGGGTTAAAATAAAAACTGCTTCTCAAACGTCCTGCCCACCTCTCTAGTAAGTCTCCCTGTACTGTTTTGCTCCTTTGGCATATTTCTCTGGGGCTATAAAAAGGCAGCCAGTTCTCGGACAGACAAGCATACGTCTGCTGAGAAACTGTGGAAAGGTAGGGATGGTCATATCCCTGTTTCCATTGAGGTAGTTGTCTTTGTCAACATTATGGATATCCATCCCACCCTCTCCCTCAAAATACAAAAGAACTATCTCTAAACAATGACAACACGGTAACATTAAACATCTTCACATTCTGTAAACTGCAAGGAAATGCATCTGCTGCATTCACACAAAAGCATGTGCATCATGTTGAAGGCCATACATTCAACTCTGTCGTGAAATAAATATATAGAAAAATGAGGTTAAAAACAGACAAACAAACAAATTCTTCTTGTGATGGAGGCAGCTGCTCCACAGTCTCCATCTTGGTCTCTCTGGCTCTTTCCTCTGGAGCCTGTCCTGCCCACTCAAGGCACTGCTGGCACCCGAGGCAGTGCTGGGAACAGGTCACTCCTTCACTGCACTTGTCTTGCAGGAATGCAGCACCACCTTAAAGAGGAGGGGCAGCTGTTCCAGGGGCACATTCACCATCTTTCCTGGATAAAAGGGAAAAGAGGAGTTAGCAGCAGCTACCAGCTAGGGAAGGAAAGCCAGTGTTTCTCTTCTCCGGCTACTTAATCTCCTTGGTGCAGGACAAAGGTAAGACAAGTATCAGGAGTACTGGCAAGGTCATAAGTGTTAGATAATGTCAGCGTATCTAGGCTCACTCTTCCATATGCTGCACTTGTTCTATGCCAGTTAGTTCAAAGCGTTGTCTCATTTAGACTCAATGTTTTTGTGATTGCCTTTTACAGCTAAGGCTTTGAAATGGACAGGAGTCCTACAGAGCTCTTTGTAGATAAAATACTATAGGGAACTTGCTTCCTGCAAACTTGCTAACATTCTATAAAACAATGTTCTTCAAAACATTAATGCAAGTACTAGGGAAGTAGGAGGAAGAGTTATAGGGACAAATACATTTGAAATGCCTGGAGATAAAAGAGTTTGACAGGTTTTTTTACTGATGATTTCTCAGAGCATTAAGCATACAAACAGTGTAAGCAAAATATAGTGTAGTTCTCCCTGTCAGTAACTTAGAATGACCTGGAGGACATTAAGAAAATACTGATACTTGGGCTTCACCCCATACTGATGAAGCCAGAATGTCTGGAGATGCAAAAACAAAAACAAAAAACAAAAAAAAAAAAAAAACCAAAAAACAACAACAAAAAACCCCACTAAACTAAACCAAACCAACCAACCAACTAGCCAAACAAACAAACAAAAAACGAAAACACAACAACAACAAAAAAAGCTGTTTTCAAAAGCTTTCCAGGTGATTGGAAATATGGCCAGGTCCAGCTTATATCTGCCAGACTGCTCTGTGGCTCAAGAAATAGAGAAAAAAAAATTCTGTCAGACTGACATGTTTGGTGTGGGATATCTGTACACTATATGAAGATATAGTGCTGTGATTGGTTCAATAAAAAGCTGAACAGTCAATAGCTAGGCAGGAGGTTTAGGAGGGACTTCCAGGCAGAGAGAGAGGAAGTAGGAAATGCAAAGGAGATGCCAACTGGAGAGAGTAGGACATACAGAATGAAGGAAAGGTAAAAAGCCATGAGGCAAAACATAGATTAATATAAATGGGTTAATGTAAATTATAAGAGCTAGTGGGACAAGCCTAAGTTAAAGCTGAGCTTTTATAATTAATAATAAGTCTTCGTGTTGTTATTTAGGGCTGGCAGTAGAAAACAAAGTCTGATTATATATGTTTTCCTTCAAAAATTGTATTACTGGGGGGATGGAGAGATGGATCAGCATTTAAGAGCACAGGCTGCTCTTCCAGAGACCCTGAGTTCAATTCCCAGCAACCACATGGTGGTTCATAGCCATCCATAATGAGATCTGGTGTCCTCTTCTGGCAGAATGCTGTATACACAATGAAGAAATCAATCTTTAAACTTGGCAGTGATGGTGTGCGTCTTTAATGTCAGCGCTTGGGAGGCAGAGGCAGACATATCTCAGTGAGTTCAAGGTCAGCCTGGTCTACAAAGTGAGTTCCAGGACAGTCAGGACTACACAGAGAAACCCTGTGTGTGTGTAAACCTTAAAAAAAAACTTAAAAAATTGTATTACTGAATTTTACAGAAACAATCCCAGTCTAAACATCATCCCAGTGAGTGCTAGACATAGAAAAGAAGAATCCTCACTATATGAAGTAAAGCAACAACAAAGAGCCAAGTTATGCACTGGAACAGAGGGCTGAAGCCACACACAAATTTCCTTTGTAAACAGCTCTATGGTGCCAATTTATATGGTACAATTCTACAAGACACAGTTTTTGTTGTTTTTTTTTGTTCAAGACAGGGTTTCTTTGTGTAACAGCCCTAGCTGTTCTGGAACTAGCTCTGTACACCAGGCTGGCCTCAAACTCACAGAGAAGGTCTCCTACCTCTGCTTCCTGAGTTCTGGGATTAAAGGCGTGTGCTATCACTGCCTGGCAAAACAAAGTTTTTTAAATTGATATATAACTTGCATATAAAATTCATTATCTAAAAGTATACAGTTCAGGACATGAAGTGGAGATACTGAGCTTGCTTGCCTCATCCACAGAATAGCTGCACATCACAGGTGCTTGGGAAACGGAAGCTTCTCTTTTCTAAGAGGAAACGCTAACTTTCTATTCCAAAAGAACTTTTCTGGTAATGGGCCTAGAATGAGCATCCTATGAGCCTTGTCATCTCAGCTTGTGACAAGCTTGGAGAAGCAAGGAAGGGAGAATGCCTGGACCCAGAATATTACCTGCAATGTATCGGATCTCTGGCAAGCACATCATAAGATCAGGAAAGCGGTTTGGTTGATGTGTGTATTTATATTCAGTGAAATCCTGACAAATGTACCAATACCGCTTATTCAGTTGTTCCAGTTGTGAGGCACTGGTCAGACCCCTGATATCTGTAAACAAAACAAAACAAAATAAAAATCACACAGGGAACAAACAGGATGGTAAACACCAAATTTTTTTTTAATGAGACGTTATTAAACACAGTCATAAAAAAGATCTTTTCTCCTTCTAATGTGGAGAAAGTAAAACCCAGAGTCGGTAAATAAGATTTAAAAAAAAAAAAAAAAGGGACCTGCTCCTTTGTCTGAGCCCTAAGTGCTGAGCTGGGTATCTCCACATTACATCAGGCCTTCTCAAAAAAAAAAAATTATTTATTTATTTATTTATTTATTTATTTATTTATTTATTATGTGCACAATATTCTGTCTGTGTGTATGCCTTCAGGCCAGAAGAGGGCACCAGACCCCATTACAGATGGTTGTGAGCCACCATGTAGTTGCTGGGAATTGAACTCAGGACCTTTGGAAAAGCAGGCAGTGCTCTTAACCTCTGAGCCATCTCTCCAGCCCTACATCAAGGTCTTAATACAGGGTATGGTGGCACAAACAGGCACCAGAGAACATGGAACAAGGGGCTATCTCTTTACTCAACAATACTTTGAACAAAAACATTGGTTATCAAAAACATTGCTGATACCATCTCCAGCATCCCTGTGTTCTTACCATTCTATCTTGATTGTAAGTATGTATGTCTCTATCTAAAGTACAGAAGATGAATAAAGCATACTGTATGTAAATCCTACCCAGTCTTTGAGGTCTGCACAGTTCTCCTCCTCTAAGAAGTTGCTACTCATCTTCCCCACATACAGTACAATTCATGTGTTGAGTGCTATTGGAGTGTATACTCTTCAGGGACCTGGGAGCTGGTTTGTTTTTTTTCTCCTCCTTCCAAACCCCTGCTACTATCTTTAATATATGGTACAAGGCTTGGCTAGAGAAGGCATGTAGGTCACCTGACAATGCATGATGATATACAGACAGGAGTAGGAGTCTGACAGTTACTAGAGGGCAGAGTGGGGAGCAGTGGTAACAAGGTAGGCATGATCAAGAGTCTCTGGACTGGAAAACTGAAAATGGTAAGACAGCACTTTCAAAGTCACAGGGAACAAAGCCACACAGGCCTACTCTGGGAATGGGACATTCATACACTACTTTTGATAAAAACAAAACAAAACAACAACAACAACAAAAAAAAACCACACCAATCTTCCTGCATAGATGATTACCAGCAACTACCATGCGTTACTTGTTGGCGATGTGCCTATAACCTGACTGGACTCTTCTAACAGAGGAGGAGTCGTGTGTGCCAGCACTCCTCCTGAGCATCAGAGCAGCTGCCAGCATGTCAACCACTGTCTTATCGCCAGCAGTTTCATCAGTCACCCTGCTCTTCTTCAGCTGCTGGTAAACTTGGTACATATTTTAAATGACGCATGTTCTGTCCTTGGTGTCTGTGTTTAAATGCATTAAAACTGACTAAACAAAGCGAATCCTCTTCCTTCCTCTGTGAGTTATAGAGATTGTGGCATTTAGATTTCAAGAGAAAAATCCAAAGCATTCCTTACACTGCAGAGGATCAAGTAGGGTGATGACTAGGGGGAGCACAGGGCCTTCCAAGACTGATGACCACGTGGTGTAACAGATTCTGTGACACATAAAACACACTGCTGCCTTCACCCCACCACCTACTCACCTTGATTCAGGAAGTTAATTGCTTTCATGCATGCATACTCCTCATTGCTGACCTTCAGCTGATGGAACTTGTGATACAGGTAGATAAGCCGTTCAATCACCTCCATCCCTTCATCACTAAATCTAGACAACAGATAAAGGCTTTTACCTGGGGTACCAATATGAGCAAAGGCCAGTAAGGGAACACAGAGGTTATCTATGATAGGAAAGAAACTCCACTTGGGGGAAATGTCACCCACAGGAAAATCCATGCTCTGTTTGGCAGCCAGTGTAGATTCTGCAAGCTGCTGTTTCCAGGGTTGGGCAGAGTCAAGTAAAACCAGGTTCAAATCCAACTGCACCACACAAAGCTCTGAGAGTCTAGGAAGGTTATTTAATCCCTGTAAGCTTTGAGATCTCCCTCTGCAAGATGTTTACCTGCTTATGCTAAAGGAAATTTGGGATAGAAACCGAGAAGAATGTGACACTATTAAGATACAGCTTTTGTGGCGATACAGTCTGCAGTATCAATGACAGCTGCCACGGCGACTCTATGAGAGCCTCAGTCATGGTGTGGAAAACGCTTCCAGTTCTGTTCATTTAGATTCACTATTTCTAGCAAGGCTAAAACAATATACAATAAAACAATCTTACTGGCGTCTCTGACTGTCCTGGGGGAAGGAAACACTTGCTGAGTTTTTCCACCACAAGAGCCTTGTGCTGAGCACCTTCTGTGCATTCTTAACCCTATGAGCGACGGGAAACAATCACTATCAACACAAGAGGAGAAACTCAAGTTCAACATGGAGAAGGGACTGGCCCACCAACACACAGCCAGCTATTGGTGCGATGAGAACCTGGGAGCCTGGGCTAGCTTCCCAAAGCTAGCAGAACAGACAGGTTTCTCCAACTATTTACATGTAACTTCTTTCCACCTGATGAATTCTTACATGACCCCAGGGATAAGGGTAATAAAATAGGTATACAAATCCAACATTGATAGTAAACCATAGTGAAATTCATCTTATTTTTTTATATGTTGGTGTATATGTGTGTGTACATGTTCGTGTATGTGTGTAAGGGTAGAGGTTGACACTGGGTGTCTTTTACTTTTATTGTTCTCCACTTTATGTTTGGGGATAACAGTCTCTAATTGGATTTGAACCTCACTACTTGGTTAAACTGGCTGGCCAGCAAGTTCTGGGATCTGTCTATCTCTGTTCTCATTCAGTGCTATGGTTATAGACATTTCCAGATTTTTATATGGGTGCAGGCACCTAAACTTAAGATTAAGTTACATAGCAAGGATTTACCTACTAAGCCAGTTCCAGTAAATTTATTTTAAGACAGCTTTTTGGCATGTAATTATATAATTTACTAAAGATAAAACCAAATTTACAGACTAATGAGATGAATATGCTTATTATTTTTACATGAAGAATTAAGTTGCACCCAAGTATTCAACATTGCAGGACACACAGCAAAGTTTATCAGAGTTTCTCTCTCTCTCTCTCTCTCTCTCTCTCTCTCTCTCTCTCTCTCTCTCTCTCTCTCTCTCTCAACAAAGTGTTATCATTTATAAAGAGGTGGTGGTGGACCAGTCACATGAGGAGCGGCGGCAGGTCACCGGAGGCCTGGGAAGACAAACAGAAACACTATGCAGAGAGTTTGGGTATAGAGTTTATTTAGTGGGTTACAGAGGGGAAAGAGAAGAGGAAGCGGGGAAGGGGGAGAAAAGAGAGAGAGGCAGAAGCAAACAGAAGAAGGGCAGATGGCAGGGTGGGGGGAGGGAGGGAGTAGGAGGGGGAGGGAAGGAGAGAGAGAGAGAGAGAGAGAGAGAGAGAGAGAGAGAGAGAGAGAGACAGACCAGGCCAGTAGATTATACAAAGTCTCACCATATATCCCTGGCTGGCCTAGAACTTACTGCATGAAACAGACTGGTCATGTATATATCCAGATCCTCCTAAAAAAGTATATTAATCAAAATCTCCTTTGCTCATGTGTGGCAAGGCTCAGAGTGGTCACTAACTGTGCTCCTGACATAAAGGCCCTTTCATAGGAAGTCTTACTTTCCTGACAACTTGTGAGATGAATCATATTTCTGTATTAGGATAAGAGTGTAGAAAGAGGTGACTCTCTCAAAGTTACATAGTAAGAAAATCTTCCCCAATCCTGTCAAATTCTTCAGTGCTACCTGAAAAAGGCTGCCACATGCTATCCTGTGAAACCTTAAGAGCTTTATGTTCCCACAGCAACTCATCCTGGGGCCTGACCCTAGGAGGTGATGGGTATTTCTGCATAACTAGCATGTTGTGTCTTCGAGGAAGCAGCACACCTAGTGGTGAAGACTACTCCTCATCAAAGTACTTGCTGGCTACTTAAGTTCTTGAGAAAGAAAGGGCAATGGTGGTTCCCTGTAGTATCTGCATGGAGGAGTTGTGATATGCTAAGGTGGGACATAACAAATAAGACGGGGGGAACAGAGCTGATATCTGTCTGGTGGTCGAGCAATGCAGGAAGCACAAATAATGCTCTGTCTCTTAATCAGCCCCAGACCTCACTATGGCACGGCAGGATCTGCAGGTGTGTGGCTATCATCCAGACTCTGAGCTGGCAGCGCCAAATCTGTTCCTGGCTGTCTTGGCCTGGGGACACAAAGGGGCTCTGAAGAGCTTGGGCCTGTACATATGCCCAAGCCCTGCTCTTTCTCTTGGGGACAGCACACCCCTTCAAATACCTTACAAGAAGCAGCCATCATAGTCCCTTGGCAGTGGTCCCCACTCAGTTGCCACAACTTGGCTGCAAAGCTTTCCTCCACACCCACATCCCACCCTTTGATAAACAGAGCTGTTCTCTGTTCCACAGGCCTGCTTTCTCCTCCAGCCGTTCCTCCTCCACATCTGCCCACTCCACAGTTCTGACGCCCCTGTAGTCCCTGTCTACAAATTATCAGCACTCAAAGCCATAAAGTTGGACAAACACACCCATTCTTCTCTTAGGTTCCTATCACACAAACATTCTAGGACAAAGAAAACATTCCTGCCAGGATCCCCCAAACCACTGGACCATTCAGTCAGCAAATGAAGCTGACACCATATAAGTTATATTCCAACAAGGGGCAGAGAGGAACGGCTCTCTTCCCCATTCATCTAAATATACCCTCCTCAGCAGCAGTCAGCAGCAGCCACCTTCACATCCACACACAAGCCAGATTACAGCTCCAGGATGCATTCTAGAAAGTCATTCCTTCTAAGAATCTGGGATAAGGCAATGGCAGAGAGCTCTGACTTTGAAGCACAACAGACCTGCATAGGAATCTTAGCTCTGTCTTTTTCTACCTTTGTAGCCCTGCATTTTCTTCACTCTGAAATTCAAGGTCCTTATTATCTAAGTCTCATAGGATGGCAGTAAGGACTCAACAGCAATGTAAGTAAAAACAGTGATAAAAACTGGTGCAACAAATTCCATTGATCATTACACATTCACAGTATCACTATCATTGTCATTCTCTTGTAATAAGGAGAGAAAAAAACTGTTTCCTGAGCCTGAGAACTAGTCAAAAGTGCCCATTAAAGCCCATCTAACTCAAAGCATCTTCTCCAGGGAGTGAAAGGGTGTTGATTAGGGCTGGGAGAGGTCCCTGGCTGGTGCTACAATCTGCTTTAAATCACATTTGTCCACCTCTGTGTCTGATAACAGTCTGATGAGGAGTAGGCACCATAAACTTGATTCAGTATTAAGAAGAGAAAAGGAGCTGGTCGTGCATCATCTGGGAAGCCTTGTCCTGACAGCAGGCACTCACACTCAGGAGCTGGGAAGAAGCAAAGACTGCCTGGGGGAGTAGGAGTAGTACAGCAGAGGAAGAAAGAGCTACAGCCAATTAGACACTACACCCTAGGGATGTGGCAGAGAGGGGATGCTTGGCAGTGATTAACCTAACTCCAGAGGCTCAACTTCCAGATCTTATGACTTACATGCAACTCAGACTTCACAGGCACCCAAGCCAAACACAGAGTGTCTTATGTCCCCCATCATGCTCTTCCCTGATGCTTCGTCCTGGCTAGGATAACGTGTGCCCACAACTTTCCTTACTTAACAGACGTCCTGCTGATACCTTGCCTCTGACACTGCTAGCTTGGCGCTGTCCTCTCCATATCACTGTTCTGTCCTTCAGGCATCCTCTGCCTTTCCATGGACACAGACCAGCCTCTGGTCAACCATGCTCTTGTCTGAACAGCCACAGAACGCTTTCTCAAACGTAACCACCCAAGTAATTCCTGTGACGCAATGCTGCTAACAATCAAATCCAAAGTCCTCTCTCTGGTTTGTTTGGTTTTGTTTTTAGGCAGAGTCTCAGCATGTATCCCAGGCTGTCCTGGAATTTGATTTGCAGACTAGGCTAGCCTTCAACTCAGGGATTCTCCTGCCTCTGCCCAGTTCTGGGACTAAAAGTGCGTGCTACCATGTCCAGCTCTTCTAGGGTCTCTCTGTGTAGTGCTGAAACTTGCTCTGTAGACCAGGCTGGCCTGTCCTGCCTTCATCTTGGTCTCTATACTGTATTTGGAAAATTCTCTCTTCAAAATGCAGCTCAAATGTCTGTTCTTGTGGTAAGCCAAGTACATAACTACAGCCCTCTTTCCTTAGTCTGGGTTTGAATAGTCCTTATACCCTCCTCAATATCCTTCAATATGACCTTACATTGTAGATTATATTTGTTACAATAAAATGAGAACCGGGACTCTCAGAGTTAGAAACCATGTCTAAGTTGGGTGTGGTAGTACATAGCTATTATTGAAGCTACTCAGAAGACCAAAGCAAGAGCATTCTAAATTTGAGGCCTTCCTGGGAAACTTAGTGAATTATTTATTCAAAATAAATGAAACATAGCTAGGGATTCTATCTCAGTGGTAGAGTACTTACATAGCACGTGTAAGGCCTTGGGTTTAAATCTCTGGAACCAGAAAGGAAAGGAGGGAGAGAAGGAAAAAGGAATGGAAGACAAAACCTTATCTACATGGTTTGTGTTCATAGAATCATTGCCTCCAACAACTCCTAACACATGCAGTGCCTGCAGAGGGCCTGGAAAACCTTCCATCCTGTAGGGAGTGGAACCTAGAGGCTGATTTCACTGCTGCTACAGGGAGTCCATCCCAGGAAGAGCTAGTAGTTCCCAGAAAAACAGGGAGACTGGGCTCCCTGAGGCCAGATCTACAAACCCACAACATTACAGCAAGTTTACTGCTGTCCACACAGCCCTTCAATCCAGAGTTATGATCTGGAGACAGAAATCTGATGGAAACAATGAATTAGAGGCTCTAGACAAGGGGTCAGGTCATTTGTAAAATTTGATGGCTCTGTTTATAGGATAAAATGTCAGGTAGGTGCATCTTGAAGTCAGTAAGCAAGGAAACACTAGAAAAGCAAAAGAGAGAGCCAGTTCCCAGATTCTCACTCAGCTGCGTACAAACTCCTGAAGGTCGTAAAGCCTTGCTCCCTGCTTAAGTGTTAGCTTTGTTTTATGTAATGCACAGGATGGTGGGGCTGATGCACCCTAGTCCTGTAAAGAAAATTATGGGAGTTGGTACCCTATCTCCTCCATATCTCATTTATTCTTGTTCTGGGTACTTTTAAGTTATATGACTTATATTAGTTAACTGTCCAAGAAAAGGTGATTTACTGAAATGTTTATTTAACTGTGAGTTAAGCTACATAAGACATTTCACATGAATAAATTAATAATCCAAAAAGTTATTGAAATAGACACTTGTTTTTGTTTTTTCGAGACAGGGTTTCTCTGTAGCTTTGGAACCTGTCCTGGAACTTGCTCTTGTAGACCAGGCTAGCCTCGAACTCACAAAGATCTGCCTGCCTCTGCCTGCCAAGAGTGCTGGGATTAAAGGCGTGTGCCACCAACACCCGGCTGATACTTGTTGTTTTAATTTGGAGGTCAGAAATGAAGAGTTTTCCCTTAATTTTTCCCTTCCATTTTCCCTAGGTCTTCAAAGAATGTGACTAAAATAGTTCATGGACAGGTTATAGAAGCAGCAGGGAGGAAAAAGGCTGTTCTAGAGAAGGTTAGAGGACGCTGTTTAGTCAGAAGGAAAATTTATGGCAAAGAACAGCCAGGAGACCTGTTTGGTTCAGTCCTATGCTCTTAACATCTCATCCCACCTCAGGTACCACGAAAGAGCCTAAGCAGTCAGGCAGAGGGCAGGGGATGGGGATAGGAAGCTATGGGACAAGCTCAAGACCAGGCTCTAGATTAAAATCTAAAACCTTTAAGGGTCAGATTCTCTGAACTTCAACTTTCTCATCTATAAACAAGCACACAATAGCGCTTATGTACTTTAAGTCGTAAGAAAGAATCAATACAAAGTTGCCTACAAATGATACCAAGCTGACTCGCAAGTCCAGAGTCCCTTCCCTTGGGGGTCGAGTTTAGATTTTTGTTTTTCTCAGGTATATCATCCCACTAATGCAGACATAACATTAAAGCAACAGCTTAGCATTCTACCAATCTGACTGTGTGACACTTATTCATCACCCCTGCCTTGTTGGAGAGTTACCTACTCTATACACAGAACCTGTGATTTGGACAATGACAGGACAGTATTAAAATCCAGGTCCATGGGATTTAATATTCCCCTTTGGAGACTAGGTAGCCTTGCCTCACAGGGAGGATGATGGCTTGGCTGCTCAGGATGTCCTCCTCAGTCAGCGCTCTCACCTGTGTAGCTCTTCATCAGACGGTGAGTACTTGGCAGTGACATCAGCCAGCTCCCCAAAGATTTGCTTGCTATAAACTGTGAGGGAAGAGAGCAGGATCAATTCCTGCCATGTAGAGCTCAAGAGGCACGTGTAATCCTTGATTGAGAGCTCGCAGAAGAAAGGCAGCTTCTTGATCCAGGCAATTTGTCTAAAGAGCAACTCGTCAGCCAGGCGGCAAAGCAGAGCAAACAGCTCTGCTTGTGTCACAGCATATCTGGAGGTGGGGACAGGACAGAGAGTGAGGGTAGAAGCAAAGGAGGGAGGGTATTCCTCGAAGGCACAGTATGTCCTTGGCAGGAGGGCCCTTGCCCTTGACTGCAGATTTCCAGTTTCACTCAACTTCTTATAAAGGGGTAGGGCTGGAGTCTGCAAAAAGCTGGGATGGGAGTTGGGGGCAATGATATGATTTTCTGAGAAGAGGCTGCTGAGAGAAAAGGAGGTTTAGAAACTTGTGGAATTATGAGGGGCTTTCACTCTTAATGCTGGTGTTCTCTGATGTCTCATGACCTAGAAGAAATTCTTACTCATTCCTGCTCTAGTTTTGGTAATAAAAATACTAATGCGGTGGGTCTGGAGCATACCTATTATGAGGAACAACAACCACACATACAAGAAAACAGAAACAAAAACAAAACGCAAAGCCAAACAAATCCAAGGACCAGACTGCTGCAGAGAACAGGCATTCAGAAGCCTTTCCTGTCCTCACTGTGCCCCCTGGTGGTTACAGTTCAGGAACCAGAGTTGCTCAGCCTTTCTAAAAAGCTATTTCTCAGCTCTAGCCCACAGGGGCCTCTGAGTCTCAGCTTTATTCCTCTCAAAGTCCTTGGTCCTCTTCCTCATTCCCTATATAAAAGCTCTAGGGGATCCTTCCTTTATGTATTTAAGTCTACTCTTCTGAAACTGGAGCCTAGCCGAGGATCTCAGGATACCTCTTGGGAGGCCTAAGACTCTAGCAACCCATGCTCTCTACCTAAGAAGTAATGAGCGCAAGAATGGGTGGCCCAGATGATGAACTACGCAGCACCCAAACAGAGCCAAATGCAGACTGAGGTATCTCTTCCACCCATTCAGGTCTGTACCAAAGGCTGCCAGTCACATGCCATTGGTTACTAATGGGCATGTTGGCTAGGTATATAGACAGGTCACAACCGATTAGGGTTTGAATGATTTAAAAACCTTAGGCCCGATAGAAAGCTTATTTCTGACACAAAACCAACCATTTCAGGGCTTGGTTTACATAGAACCACAGAGAAATGAAGGCTCTTCAATCCCAATTTCATAGGAACTAAAAACCCGAACTCTCTGAGAAAAGATGCTTAAGGAAACATGAGGGACCAATGCCTTCAGTGACAAAGCTGGGGATACAACTGGTGCATGGTAGGAACATTTTGAGACTGAAGGGGCCAAGTAGGGCAGAATTCACTCACCCATCTTCAATCAACATGGGTGTGCCCAACGGCTCCAGGTCTTCGGCTGACATGAGCTGGTGAATCAGACTGTAGGACTGAGGGTCCAAGCTTCGAGCTTGTGGGGGCAGAAGTGGTGAATGGCCAGAATAGCTAAAAAGGTGTGGTATGTATTGATAATGTGGAGGCACTGACATCCCCATGTACTGATCCCTGAATGTCATGAATCCATTTAGTTCCACAGACCTACTGAAGAGAAAAACTTCACATCAGGAAAAGCCATCAGGAAAAGCAGGTTGAGCACATGCTCAAAGGAATAAGATAGCCGAGGTGTTCTCTGATCATAAAGTCTGTAACTAATCAAGTCATAGGACAAAATTAAAGATTATATACATGTCTACCCATTAGATTCCAGCCACGAGACATGACTCTGTGAGAGTACAGAAGCATGGGGCTGGCTCACCATTGGCAAACTCAGTGACCAACAGTATAGGAGATATAAATAAATAAGGATTGGCTGAAGTCTTTGTCCTGGTGTCACAAGTAGCACCTCGCTCATGCTAGGTAGGTGCTTGCCCACTGTGCTCTATCCTAGAGCTCTTCTACCATCTAACATTATATTCGAGATCCTGTCTCTAGGGCTAGTTGTCAGGGCCAACCCTGAATTCATTCTGTAGCCCAGGCAGGTTTTGAAGTTGTGATCCTCCTGCCTCAACCTCTTCGATAGTTGAGACAGTAGGTCTTCACCACCAAGCCCAGACTGAAAGAGTTTTTAATGTATACCAGTAGACTACTGTGACAAAAATGTATGTTTATATTGTTGTTTTACTGTTAGGAAAACAAAGGCACAGGGCAGGCTAAGTGGACTTAATTAGTCCAAAAACCAAATCCAGTACCTAGCATGAAATATAGCCTGAGGTCCTTAAGTTCCTAACCCCTAAGAAGAAAGAACAAGGGAACAAATAATGGAATTAAAAGCTCTAATTGACTATGAAGAGGAAGGCAGGTCTTCCCTGTTTCCTCTCTTTGGGAGAAATCTAATCATTTTCTCAACTGACTAAAGAAGTTACATCTGTTTATTTATATTTCTCCACGGTGTGGAGCTCTCCTCTTCCACTGTGTGGCCATCAGGCTTGGCAGCAGGTGCCTTTACCTGGTGAACCATCTCACCAGCCCATTATTTATCATTTTGAAAGTCATTTAGCTTTTCCTAGATGTATCTCCTATGACTGAGTTTGGCAAACTATAGTTTATAGGCCAGACCTAGCCTAAGACCTATTTTGGTAAATTGACTTTTTTATGGGAACAAAGCCACACTCACTGTTTTATACATATGGTGTGTGCAGCTTTTGAGCCACTAAGGCACAGTTGGGGAGCTGGGACCCAGGCCAGACTTAGAAAGTCTAAAATAGTTACTATATGGCCTTTTAAATTTTTGTTTGTCAATTTGGAAACAGGTTCCCTATGTAGTCCTGCCTGTCCTAGAATGACCTTTTATAAAAGGAGGATTTCTTTCTTTTATCATGTGCATATATGATGATGCATGTGTGTACAGGCCTGAGACTGATGTCAAGTACCTCTCTCAATGGTTTTCCACCTTATCCTTCTGAGACAGGGTGTCTAAAAAGACCTGGAGCTTATAAATTCAGTTAAATTAGCTGGCCACTGAGCCCCAGAGGCCACAGCCTCCCTAGTGCTAGAAGGAAACAAAGTCTATATAGTCCTCACCGCACCTGGCTTTTATGTGGGTGCTGGGGCTCCAACCTGGGGCCTCATGACTGCAGAACAAGCACTTTACAGCCTGAGCAATTTCCACAGGCCCTACTGTGTAACATCTTATTCTCATTCATTCATTCATTCATTTATTTTTTAAAGAGTTATTTACGCTGGGCAGTGGTGGCACACGCCTTTAATCCCAGCACTTGGGAGTCAGAGGCAGGCAGATCTCTGTGAGTTCGAAGCCAGCCTGCCTGGTCTACAGGAGCGAGTTTCAGGACAGCCAGGACTGTTATACAGAGAAATCCTGTCTCAGAAAACAAAACAAACAAAAAGATTTATTTATTTATGTATATGAGTGTTCTGTCTGCATGTTTGCCTGCACTTCAAAAGAGGTCATCAGATCCTGTTACAGATGGTTGTGAGCCACCATGTGGGTGCTGGGAATTGAACTCAGGACTTCTGAAAGAGCAGTCAGTGCTCTTAACCTCTGAGCCATCTCTCCAGAGATTTCAAGAAAATATCTTTAATTCTTGTCCTATATGAAAGACTTCTGGGGCAAAGAGCCCTCCATTATAGCTAAAAGCTATACTTAAAGCTATTAGCTAACTTAAGATAGCATGATTGCCTCAAGAGGCTTTAATTTTTTTAAAAAAGATTTACTTACTTATTATGTATAGTGTTCTGCTTGTGTGTATGCCTGCAGGCCAGAAGAGGGCACCAGATCTCATTTTAGATGATTGTGAGCCACCATGTGTTTGCTGGGAATTGAACTCAAGACCTCTGGTGAATAGCAAGTCTTCTTAACCGCTGAGCCATCTCTCTAGCCCCTGAGAGTTCCCCAATAACACTGACTCTCGTGAGTCAGAAAAACTGTTAACTCAATTCTGCAAACAGTGTATTAAAATGTTATTCTGCTAACTGAAGCCTATGTAGGCATGTACAGAAGTGGTGCTTATCAGTCTGAAAAAGAGATTGACGATATTTTGTTTTGGTCTTGGAAAGTTGGCCTTGTTCCATCCTGGTCCCCAAGAGCCTGGGGGACCAAGGGCACAAAGGCTGAGAAAGCTTGGTAGAGGAGCACTCTATCAGAAGTTCTTTGGAGGACGACTTGCTGGGTGGTCCGTAGATGATGATACTGGGCTTGCCTTTAGCTTACCTGGATGACAATGTGGAGCCTGGTGAGGGCTGGTTGCTCTCTGAAGCCCTGTTCCCAGGGGAACTGTGGTCGCTGTCACCATGGTTGCTCCAGTGATTGGCTTCTTCCTCAAACTCTTGTCCAGACATGATTCTTTCAATCTCTTCTTCTGATATCTTTGACAAGAAATGGACACATGTTAACCTGATACTGTAGATAACTCCTGTTCTGTCTGTAGGACACCAAGTTTATACTCCAGGTCTCTCATACTCTTTGGAGTTTCTTGGCTATGCCAGAATATCTGGACACAATCTTTGACTTTTCCCTTGCCCGTTTACCCTACCTTCCAGTCACAAAGTCTATTCCTCAACTCTTGTCTCTGCGTCCTCCCTTTCCTAACTGAAATTTCATTTCATTCTTCAGTGACAATCCCCTATGTGCTCTACCCAATAATGAATGTTATCTCCTTTGTAAAATTATCTAGCATTATTTACTATTCATAACTATATGGATTCTGAGAAAAGAAGGGCAGCATCATGGTTAATAGTATAAATTCAGGAAGCAGACCATCTTTTGTCAAATCCAGACTTCTGGAACAAACTTGGTAAAGTTACTGAATTATCTCATGTGATGTATGTCCATTAATTTGGTAGATAGAACAAAATCCCCACCTCACTGGATTCTTGAGGATTAATCAAATCAGATACTTAGAAAGGGGACTAGCAAGAATAACAATTAAAGAAGCACTGAGAGTTACAATATCATCATCTTTGGGTTGCTTTGTTTGAGACAGGTCTTGTTACAGTGCTCAGGATAGTCTTAAATTCCTAGGCTTAAGCAGTCCTTCTGCTTCAATTTTTCAAGTGGCTGATAGGTGTGTGTCACCAAACTGGGTTGTTATTGTTACAGAACACTCATAGTAACATACCATTAAAATATCCTTTGTATAGCTAAAATGATGGATGATAGGATCTAACAAAGAAGAAGTGTATAATAAATGGGTATTAAGTAAGTGGTACTCATCTGTTAAGAACTGACATGTACTTTCACATGGATTTTCTTTTTTCCAAGAAAGACATCACTTCCGGGCAGTGGTGGTGCACACCTTTAATCCCAACATTTGGGAGACAAAGGAAGGCATTTGAATTCTCTGTGACCTCTGTGAATTCGAGGTCAGCGTGGTCTACAGAGTAAGTTCCAAGACAGCCAGCCAGGACTATTTCGCAGAGAAAACCTGTCCCCAAAAACCAAAAACCAAAAACCAAAAACCAAGCCAAACCAACCAACCAAACAAAAACAGAAAAAAAAATTATCACCTAGTCTATTACTCTATTAAATAAAACTTGAAGAAATCACAGCTCACATAAGTCATACTGTGTGCACCTAGATGTGGTCGGGGGTAAGAGGAAGAAACAGAAATATACTAGAACTTAGCCCAGTACTCTATAGAAAACTGTATCTTCTATACAGTTTCTAACTTAGGGATGAGGCCTAACTGGTCACAGTCAACACAGAGCAGATAGAGTAAGTGCTAAAGATTTTATATGATGTTTCTATGGAAACCACAAAGTCCATTTTCTCCCAGGCTCTTTTGGTTCAGACCTGCATATGTATTTGCTCTAGCGGCCTTTAAGAAAACCCTGAACTGTCATGGTCATAAACAAAAGCTTTCAGAAAGGGAACACTACAGGAGCAGTGAGATGGCTTAGCAGGGAATCGAGTTTGCCATTCCAGCCTGAGGACCTCAGTTCAACCCCTGGAAGCGATGTAAAGGTGTGTGTAAGGAGAAAACAAACACCTCCAACAATGAACCGTGGTGCTTGTGTGCCTGCATGCACACATGTACAAACATATAAAACAATGACAATAAACTTTTTAAAATTCATATATTTATTCTCTCATTTATCCTGACTCTAGTTTCTGATCACTCCACTCCTCCCAGTAATAATACAGTTTTTTGTTTGTTTATTTTTGCTTTTTTTTTTTTGTTTTTTAAGACAGGATTTTTCTGTGTAACAGCTTTGGTTGTCCTGAAACTCACTCTGTAGACAAGGATGGCCTTGAACTCACAGGGATTTGCTAGCCTCTGCCTCCCAAGAGCTGGGAATTAAAGACATGTGCTACCAGTGCCTGGCATAATAAAGTTAAAAAAAAAAACCTGAACATTAATGAGAATATGGGACTAGGCAAGAAGGATTTAACTAGCAGATAACAAAGGAGCTGGTCTGCAATTATTTGGTGTATACATTGAAATGGAGCAACTGTTTTTGAAAATTAAGTCATAAATACCAAAGAAACAAACTCCAGCTTTTCTCTTAATGGTCCTTAGAACCCTGAAATTGTTGTCACTCGAGTGATGGTACTGACAGCAAGAAGAGTTTGAAGGCCGGGCGGTGGTGGCGCACGCCTTTAATCCCAGCACTCGGGAGGCAGAGGCAGGCGGATCTCTGAGTTCGAGGCCAGCCTGGTCTACAAGAGCTAGTTCCAGGACAGGCTCTAGAAACTACAGGGAAACCCTGTATCAAAAAACCAAAAAAAAAAAAAAAAAAAAAAAAAAAAGAAGAGTTTGAAGACTTGGTTTGGGTGAGAAGAGCCAACCCATGAAGGCAGTTTACTCTACCTGGGGGTTGTGACTGCTCCCCTGTGGGCACCATGGGACACTGACTACAGAGAGGACAGAACTTGTTGGAAATGCTTGACCTGGGTTCTAATTTCATTTGTTATTTCCTAGCCAGATGCTCCTGGGAGAGTGAAGTCACCTGAACTCTCTGTGCTTCAGCTTCTCTGCCTGCAAACAGATAGCTCATGGCTATCCCATCAGAGCTAGAGCAGAGAAGTATACATGTCAAAGTCAGACAGACTTGGAAGTTAACCCAAGATAAAGTTATAAAACAGACAGAGAATAGATGCTTAATAAATGGAAACTCCATCTCTCCTTGTTGTTGTTTTTCGTGGTTTTTTTTTTTTTGTTGTTGTTGTTTTGTTTTTCGAGACAGGGTTTCTCTGTAGCTTTGGAGCCTGTCCTGGAACTAGCTATTGTAGACCAGGCTAGCCTCGAACTCACAGAGATCTGCCTGCCTCTGTCTCCTTGTTTTTATTAAGACTAGCTAAACACAGACGGATAGTGGTAGTGCACGCCTTTAATCCCAGCACTCAGGAGGCAGAGGCAGATGGATGGATTTCTGTGAGTTTGAGGCCAGCCTGGTCTACAAATTGAGTTCCAGGATAGCCAGGGCTGTTATACAGAGAAACCCTGACTTTCATTCTTTTTATAATTTTATGTATATGAGTGCTCTATCCGCACGCCAAAGGAAGGCATCAGATCCCACTATAGATGGTTGTAAGCCACCATGTGATTGCTGGGACTTGAACTCAGGACCTCTGGAAGAACAGTCAGGGCTCTTAACCTCTGAGTCATCTCTACAGCTGGTTGTGATGGTACATGCTGGTAGAATTTGCTCAAGGAGGCTGAGAAGGAAGACTACGAGGCCAGCCTGAGAGAAACGTTGTCTTGAAAAAAAGAAAAGAGAATAGCTAAACACAACTGAGAACTTACAGATCACAGCTCTAACACACTACCCATAAAAACCAAAATAATATGCTTAGCATAAAAACTCAAACATAACTGGGTGGCGGAAGAACATGTCTTTAGTCCCAGCACTCAGGACATAAATGTAGAAGGATCTCTGAGCCAGAGGACAGCCTGGTCTACAGAGTGAGTTCTAGGATGGACAGAGCGACACAGAGAAACCTGTCTCAAAAAACCAAAACAACATCAACAACAACATCAACAACAAGGAAAACCCTCAAACACAGTAGCAGGTGAAATGGCTTTTCTAACCACTGGTGTCTTCAGTTCTAAAGGAAACAGTAGGACCTGAGCGTCCCCTGGCAGGGCAGAAGTCTTATGGGCACTAAGAATGCATTAGGAGGCCGAGTGGTGGTGGCGCACTCCTTTAATCCCAGCACTCGGGAGGCAGAGGCAGACGGATCTCTGTGAGTTGGAGGCCAGCCTGGTCTACAAGAGCTAGTTCCAGGACAGGCTCCAAAGCCACAGAGAAACTCTGTCTCGAAAAACCAAAAAAAAAAAAAAAAAAAAAAAAAAAAGAATGCATTAGGTGCTACTATAGCAATAGTTCTCAACCTTTCTAATGCTTCAACCCCTTAATACAGTTGCTCGTGTTGTGGTGAACCCACCAAATATAATTTGTTGTTACTTCATAACTGTGATTTTGCTACTGCTATGAATTGTAATATAAATATCTGTGTTTTCTGATACACAATCAACATAAACCAATTCTTTTGTTATAGGCTATCAGGAAACAACCTGAAAAAAATTTTTTTGTTTGTTTATTCTTTTGAGACAGGGTTTCTCTGTGTAGCCCAGGCTGTCCTGGCACTCAGAGATTACCTTCCTCTGCCTCCTAAATGTTGGAATTAAAGGATCTGTCTTTAGGTCATTCCAGTCTATTCTGTCTAGCTTTAGTAAATGATGTGTAGCTTTTCAACACAACTACTTCTTCCTTCCCCTTCAAGGATAAGTTCAAAAGTACCTTAAGGAACCTTTTCATGAGTGTCTCCAGCCTCTATATCTTCTGCTAACTCTCAGTGTACTGTGTATATTTAGTATCTGTCTGTCTCATTAGATTGAGCCCATAGTATATAGACTAACAGAGTAGGAACTTGGTAAATACCCATGGAAAGGAGTGGAGTAGGAAGACTATTATTACTACTTTATATGAGCAACGGCCAGGTGGTGGTGGCAGCATACACCTTTAATCCCAGCACTGGGGAGACAGAGACAGGTGTGATGTGGAACCTCCTTCAGCCAATGGCCTTTGAGAGGCTGGACCAGGTAGGCGTGGAAATAAGTGACTGCTAGGCCTCTTCCACACCTGAATGTTGGACCTGGTTCCTGTTTCCTCATTGTGATCCGTTGAGTTTCCCTTTTAATAGAGAAAAACCTTAGAAGACCCTATTCAGAGCTAGTGTGGGATTATTTGATTCACATTCCCTCATCTGATAAATTCTGCTTCACAGGTGGATCTCTGAGGCCAACCTGGTCTACAAAGTAAGTTCTGAGGCAGCCAGAGCTGTTACACGGAGAAACCCTGTTTCAACTCCCCATTCACAATAAAACCACACACACACACACACACACACACACACACACACACACACACACACACACAGAGAGAGAGAGAGAGAATATGATTTTTGCTAATTTCTGCCAGGCTAAGTTACCTATAACTAAGTTATTGATCAAAGGGGAAAAAAATATTTCTCTGGATGGTTTGGAACCAGAACTGAGTTCATGACCTGTGAAATTCTTAGGAAGGATTAAGGGATCATAAGAAGAGCTTTAGACTTTAAACATTCAGACTCTAAACACGGCTTTGAGTTTGAGGCCAACCTGGTCTCAAACTCAAGTGAAAGCCAAAATAGCAGGAGAGAGACTCAAGGTGAACAGCTACAGGAACTTTGGAGCACTAAGCTTCCAGATCACACTAAGAGTGGGTGCAAGAACTCACCTGCACTGGCCCAATGCTCTTATTCCGGCCTCCAGGCATGCCATCCTCTCTGATAGCTAGAAGAAAATATAAGACAGTCAGAAGCACACTCACAGTCATTTAAAAATGAAAAGGAAACTTATCTGTACCAGCACTAGGAAGACAGGCAGGCCGATGTATGTGAATTTGGGGCCAGCCTGGTCTACTACATAGTGAGTTCCAGGTCAGAGCCACATAGTGAAACCCTGTCTTAAGTGCACGCACGCACACACACACACACACACACACACACACACACACACACACACACACACAAAACTTACCTCGCTGAAAGTATAATGTAGTAAATGATGAAGCCACAACCAAAACACAGGCCATTCTGGACACATAGTGCACGTTACTGCTGTAAGTTGGTCATAAGCAGCAGATACTTTTGGGTCCCCAAGGTAGTGGATGTATACCGCATATATTATACACATTCAAGATGTCCAACAAAAATGGAGCATTGTTAACAAGTAACAGTTACAAATATCCCACAAGAAAGGGATATTTCTGAGGGACATTTTAGTGTGTGTGTGAGTGAACAGTTGCATTTAAAAATAAAATATATTTCATTCTTTGCCTAAGTTTAATGTAAAGGATTGGAACAGCACTCTACTACCCAGGTAGATGCACATATGGCTTTTGATGTTGAGTTTTTATTAATTGCAATGTTCACCTTACTAGTTTCTCATTACAAAAGCAGGAAATCGAAGCTGAAGGAACTTACTTAGAATTTTCTTATTTTATATGTATGAGTATCTTGCCTACTTGTGTGTACCCATGTGTGACTGGTGCCCACAGGTCAGAAGAGGGAGTCAGATTCCAGGAACTAGTTATGAATGTTTGTGATTTACCGTGTGAGGCCTGGGTGCCATCCAGATCCCCTGCAGGAGCACCAAATGTTCTTTTTTTTGTTTTGTTTTGTTTTTCGAGACAGGGTTTCCCTGTAGTTTCTAGAGCCTGTCCTGGAACTAGCTCTTGTAGACCAGGCTGGCCTCGAACTCAGAGATACGCCTGCCTCTGCCTCCCGAGTGCTGGGATTAAAGGCGTGTGCCACCATTGCCCGGCCGCAGCAAATGTTCTTAAAACACCAAGCCATTTATCTAGTTATCTAGTCCCCAAATGATTCTTAGGTTGCAGGTTTGTTGTTACTGTTCGTTTAAATTTTAGAATTTATCTCTATGCATATGGGTGTTTTCCTGCATATGTCTGTGCACTATGTGCCAGGTGCCTAGTAAGGCTGGCAGAGGGTGCTGGATACCCTGGGATACCTTAGAAACCTGTAAGCTGCCAAACCAGAACCCAACACTGCACTTAGAGATCATGTTTTGGGGCTGGAGAGATGGCTCAGTGGTTAAGAGCACTGACTGTTCTCCCAGAAAACCAAGGTTCAATTCCCAGCACCCACAAGGCAGACAGCTGACAACTTTCTGTAACAGTTCCAGGGAATCTGACATCTTCATACTAAAAGCAGATAAAAATAAAGTTAAATAAATATTGAAAAGAAAGAAATCATGCTCCTATAGTTTTCTCCAAATTGTAACAACTCTTTAGTCTTTGTCCTTGTGACCTTGACACTTTCCACTAGTGTGTCACATGGTCGCTTCCTACCATCTTAGTTATTTTGAAAAACAATCTTCTAGCTTGGGGCGGGGCGGCGGGGTAGTTTATGTCTTTAATCCCAGCACTTTAGAGGCAGAGACAGAGGCAGGTTGATCTCTGTGAATTCTAGGCCAGCCTGGTCTACAGAGTGAGTTCCAAGACAGCCAGAGCTACACAGAGAAACCTTGTCTGGAAAAATCAAAAAGCGAGAAAATAAAATTAGAAAAAAAATAAAAAAATTATGTCAATAAGGGCTCCTAAGTTTTCTCATGAGTATTCTGATAATGAACTTCATGCTTTCTCTCCTCCCTCCCTCCCTCTCTCCCTTCTCATCTCTGTGTGTGCCAGTGCTAGTCTTGGCATTCTTCTTACCAGGGTAAATTATATTGGTATGCTTACTAGTGATACTAACTATGGTAGAGGGTAGTTTTACTTGACACAAGCTAAAGTCACAAGCTAAGAGTCACCCAGGTGATACTGGTTTTGAAGGCTTGAAGGGGTCATGGAGAACAGCTGAAGCTTGGCATTGTGAGAGGCCAGGAGAGGTCACTGGTAAAGGTGCAGCCTCAGTAGCACTTTGATGGCCCGGGATTGAATGGCTCATGCTGACATGTTGAGGGTTGGCACCACAAAGAGGCTATTGATGAAAAGTGCAGCCCATTTGCAGCAGAGACCCCACCGTTGGAGATGCCAGTGCCACGGGATGACCATCAAAACAGCAGCAGCAGTGGATAGGATCCTGAGCTTAGAAGACAAGCTGTGTGTGCTGCAGAGGGCAGAGCTGGAGAACTGACCCAAGTCCTTTGGAAAAACCCCAAAGATCATTGAGTGGATCCCAGACATTAGACATTACTCTACACTCTTGGGAGTTTGATTTTGCTTGGATTTGATTGTGACTATGCCTTGGTTCTTCCCTCTTGAAATAAGAAAGATTTTAACTTAATTTTTACTTTTAAAAGTGCCCACACCTTTAAGACTTTGAATTTTTAAAAGACATTTTGGATTTTTAGAGATTGGATATTTTAGAGATACTTTTAATGTGTTTGAATCTGTAAAGACTGTGGGACTTTTAAAGTTATTTATGTCTTTTTGTTTTTTTGAGAGAGGGTTTCTTTGTGTAGCCCTAGCCATCCTGGAACCAGTTCTACCAACTGCCCTCAGAGACCCTACTACCTCTGCCTCCCTAACAAGGAGTCCTGCTGGGTGTTGTGGCGCTATTTATGTTTTTAATGTGAGAACTTGGGGATGAATGAGAAAAAGAAAAGTGTGTTTCTGTTTCAGGTTGACAAGGGGTTAATTGTGCTGGACAGTCTTAGGTCAACTTTTAGCAAGTCATTTGAAAGGAGGGAACCTCAATTGAGAAAATGCTTCCATAGTATCAGGCTGTAGGCTAGCCTATAGTACATTTTTTAAATCAGTGATTGAATGGAAACAGCCCAGCCATGTGGATGGTGCCACCTCTAGGCTAGTGGCCCTAGGTTCTGTAATAAAGTAGGCTGAGCAAGCCAGTAAGCAGCACTCCTCCATGGCCTGCCATCAGCTCCTGCCTCCAGGTTCCTGCCCTGTTTGAATTCCTGCCCCAACTTCCTTCATTGATAAACAGTGATATGGAATTAGAAGCCAAATAAAATAAACCCTTTCCTTCAAAATTATTAACTATCACCATACTGACCCCTCAGCTGCATGTGTAAACTGAAGTAAGAGTCAATAGGGTTAGTGTCTGTGACCAACAGACACCGCACACAAAGTAAAGAGGAGTTTTTTGGCACCTACACCTAAGCGTTCAATGTTAGTTCTGCGAATACACTGTAGGACACCTAACTAAATGTCCTTAAATAACCCTCTTACCTTTCTTTCTTTCTTTCTTTCTTTCTTTCTTTCTTTCTTTCTTTCTTTCTTTCTTTCTTTCTTTCTTTTTGATTTATTGTATGCGTGTGTATGGTGGGGTATACATGCCACAGCACACCTGTGGAGGTCAGAGGACAACTGTCAGGAGTTGATTCGCTCCTTCCTTCCAGCATATGGGTTGCAGTAACTGAACACAGGTAATCAGGCTCGGTGCCAGGCACCTTTACCTCCTGAGCCATCTTACCAGGACCCTCTCACCTTTCTATAGTAAAGCTCTCAAATATCCTTCATTTTTACCTCCCCCCCCAAGTTTGGTTTTTCAGCCTCATTTCTAACTCCTTAAAAATAAATCATTAGAGGCCTAGAGAGATGGCTCAGTGGTTATGTGCACTACTGGTTTTGCAGAGGATCTGGGTTCAGTTCTAGGTTTGGTTCCCAGCACCCACATGGTGGCTCACAAATGTCTGGAACTCCAGATGCACAGGATCTGATGCCCTTTTCTGAGTTCCACGGGTTCCTCTGTGCATAGGAGCAGTGCCTACTCTCTCCAGGGCTCTTCCGGGCATTTCTAACAACTTCATAGTTGGTTTCCTCTACTCAACTTTCAAAGCTCTATAGAGTCAGTTTATTCATGTCGCTTTAGGGTAAGAGCTCCCAGAAAACTTCTCAATAAATTTCAAACTCTTTACCTTCCTAGACAAAACTTCTAAATAAACCTTGTGTCTGAGTATGCCGTGTTTCTAGCAAAAGGACATCAAGTCCTACTCCATGCCTTTCCAATTAAATTCCTGTCATTAGTCCCTGAAAAAGTTGGTGAACTATATATAGTGCACACATATGGAAAAAATAACTAAAAAGTTTAATAGTTGCAGATGAGGGGACAGATGAAGGACAGCAGAGAGAGCCCTAAGCACCAGCTTACCCTTCCTGTTCATGCCCATCTGGAGACACTTGAGCAAGCGGCAGTACTGGCACCTGTTCCTCTGCTTCCGGGACATGACGCAGTTCTTATCACGACTGCACCGATACACACGCTTGTTGCAGATACTCCTCTTGAAAAAGCCTTTGCAGCCCTCACAGGAGATGATCCCATAGTGCAAGCCTGTAGCACGATCCCCACAGATAAGACAAGTTCGTTGTTCAGCTCGATCATCTGGAACAGAAACTGAACATGTACAAGTTAGAGTGCTGTGGAAACAATGGGGTTCTGTTCACAGTTCCTAAAACCTTCAGCCCTGCTCTGAGTAAATCAAAAATACCACCTTCAGGCTAACTGGAAAGTCACTGAAGTGTCTTCTCCACCCTCATCTGTTAGCCTTTGGGAAAGAGTTGTTTTGCCAACTAAATGCTAACAATGTTCTTTTTGTTTTGTTTTGTTTTTTTCAAGATAATGTTTCTCTGTATAGCTCTGGCTGTTCTAGAACCTGCTCACATGTAGACCAAACTGGCCTCAAACTCAGAGAGATCTGCCTGTCTCTGCCTCAGAAGTGCTGGGATGAAAAGGTGTGCGTGTGCTGCCACCACCACCTAGCTTGTGTTCTTAATCTATTAACTCTGTTCTTCCTCTGTATTATTACTAAAACAGAGTGAAGAAAATGGGCAAATAAGTACTTTAAAGTCAAGACCAAAGTTCAGAAGATGTAGCTGAGAAAGAGCTGAGGTCCTAATGATAACAGGCATCTGAAACACTGAATGAAGTTCGTTATCTACAAAAACATCAGTGGGTAAAAACTGTCTGGGAAAAGAAAATACTCTAGGGTAGGAGAGATGGCTCAGTGGTTAAGAGCATGACTGTTCTCTCAGAGGACTTGAGTTCAATTCCTAGCAACCACATGGTGGCTCACAACCATCTGTAATGAGATCTGGCGCCCTCTTCTAGTCTGCAGGCATACATGGAGGCAGAATGTTGTATACATAATAAAAAAATAAATATACAAAAAAGAAAAGAAAATACTATAATTTATCAGTGAAACTGGCGTTTATAGGGCCCGAACTTTAAATAATAACTCCCGCAATACTTTGGGGGAGTTTGCTGATCCCAAGTGCAGGATAGAAAACATACAAAGTAACCTTTGTTGTGTTAGTCAAACTAGTCATGAGGATAGTCAGAAGGAAACATGAGATAATACGAAATTCTTTCATAAGTTCAGGACAAAGCAAGCTATGCATCAAAAAGAATACTAAAGGCAATGGACAAAACATTTCAAATACATGGCCAGTGATATGCCTCAGTAGTCTGATTACCTGAGTTCAATTCCCAGAGCCCATGGTAGATAGAAGAACCAACTACCAAATATTTCCTCACCACAACAAGCACATGATACTGTCATAACACACTATACAAAACAAACTTTAAAAATTTCAATACAAGCCAGGTGGTGGTGGTGCACACCTTTAATCCCAGAGCTTGGGAGGCAGCAGAGGCAGGTGGATCTCTGTGAAGTTCGAGGCCAGCCTGGTCTACAGAGCGAGTTCCAGGACAGCCAGAGCTACACAGAGAAAACCTGTCTCAATTTTTTTTTCTAAATATAAAAACCAGTATACTCATTAAGATTAAAAAATGAGCCGGGCGGTGGTGGCGCACGCCTTTAATCCCAGCACTCGGGAGGCAGAGGCAGGCGGATCTCTGTGAGTTCGAGGCCAGCCTGGTCTACAAGAGCTAGTTCCAAGAGAGGCTCTAAAAAAGCTGCAGAAAAACCCTGTCTCGAAAAACCAAAAAAGATTAAAAAATGAAAAGCCTCATTAGTTATCACTGAAGATTTTCAGGACCTGAATTTGCTATTTAAAAAAACATGAAATAAAGGAAATGGGGAGTATGATCAAGCATTTAAATAAAATTACTAGAATTATCACCGTATTCTATGTCCCAACAGTAAGAGAAGGGAGCAAGGATGGAAAGACAGTTCAAAATGTCTAAACATGGCATGGTGTGGAAACCACTCAGCTGGGCTCCCACAGCACAGCAGAGACAAGCAAAGGGAACATCTGGCTTACACAGCTCTACAGCAGAGGCCAAGACTTTAGACCTCTGGGTTCAAAACCAGGCTCTGGAGTCTGCTAGCTCTGTCTCTGTGAGAGGAACTGGTAAATTTTGAAGTGTAAGTAGCTACCAGCAAGACAAATGATGGTACAGCCAGAAGGAACCACTGCCACAAAGAGTCACACCCTACATGTGGTACTAGACAGCTCTAGATGGCTCTCTTCAACTTGGGTTTACTGAGCAAAGTTACACTCCTTTCTTTTTTCTCTTTTTCAATAATGGGTTTTTTGACTATAACCTCATTCTGCAAACTGTTCTGGTTGTTGACACAGGATATCATGTAGCTGAGACTGGTTTTAAACTTCTGATCTTTCTGTTTCCACACTTAATGCTGCGATTACAAGTGTGTGCCACTGGGTCTAATTGCTTTCTTTTCTTTTCTTTTTCTTTCTTTCTTTCTTTTTTTTTTTTTTTTTTTTTTTTCGAGACAGGGTTTCTCTGTAGCTTTGGAGCCTGTCCTGGCACTAGCTCTTGTAGACCAGGCTGGCCTTGAACTCACAGAGATCGGCCTGCCTCTGCCTCCTGAGTGCTGGGATTAAAGGCGTGCAACACCACCACCCGACTCCTAATTGTTTTCAAGATGGTGCTGGTTACCTATGGTAGCCAGTAGTAAGACATTAGCCCCATAGTTACATACAGCATGCAAGAGAGCGGGGAATTGACAGCTCAGAGCTTATAGGTAGCAGCCATGCTAAACAATGGCTGGTGGTGATGAAAACAAAGCTTAGGAAATAAAGTAAATGTAATAAAACTACACATTTCTGGAAAAAATTCCTGCATGTGGCCTTTATTTATCTAGTCTTTAGTACAGTCTTGCAAACCTAGGAGCAATCTTAAGAACTTTTCTGGGCTGGGCGGTGGTGGCACACGCCTTTAATCCCAGCACTCGGGAGGCAGAGGCAGGTGAATCCCTGTGAGTTTGAGGCCAGCCTGGTCTTTAAGAGGTAGTTCCAGGACAGCTAGGACAGTTACACAGGGAAACCCTGTCTTGAAAAACCAAAAAAAAAAAAAAAAAAAAAAAGAAAAAAAAATTTTTTTAAAAAAAGAACTTTTCTGTAGTCAGAAATTACTGTGACCCAGGTGGTGGTGGTCTAGCCTTTAATCCCAGCACTCGGGAGGCAGAGGCAGGCGGATCTCTGTGAGTTCGAGGCCAGCCTGGTCTACAAGAGCTCTAAAACTACAGTGAAACCCTGTCTGGAAAAACAACAACAAAAAACAAAACAAAACAAAAAGAAAGAAAGAAAGAAAAAAGAAAGAAAAAGAAGAAACAGACTTCCTCACTGACAGCATGGGCTCCTCTAGTCCCTAAATGGGCACGATTTCCAGGTCAAAGTACCTTATATGTGACCCTTATTAAACAAACAAACAAAAAACCTTGTTTAGGGGCTGCAGAGATGGCTCAGTACATAAGAAAACAGGCTGCTTTTCCAGAGGTCCTGAGTTCAATTCCCAGCACCCACATGGTGGCTCACAACCATCTCATAACTGTCGTGAGAGCCAATGCCTTCTTTCTGGTGTGCAGATATACATGCAGAAAAGAACATATATACATAAAATACCTAAATAAATAAATAAATCTTAAAAAAGAAATTACTGTGAATGAAATACTGTTATGTTGAATGTTGCTTCTCCAAACTTCTACTAAAGACAGTTACAAACAGATCCAGAGCTCAGTCACTGTTTCCATGGACATGGAACTACTCAGATTCAGAATGTCAAATTCAAAAGAAACACTGAGAATGCTAAGGCAGCTGATGAAGTGGGCTAGAAGACTGCACCCAGCAACAGTGTTTCAGAGCACGCCTGACATGCATCTGTTTAGATAGATCTATGTATTCATCTTCACATCACTTACAAGAAGCAAAAAGGCCAGTGAGAACAAAGAGATTTAAAAGTGTGGTCATTAATCTGACTAGAACTATACAAGCTTTTTAAAATCTTGTTTCATAAAAGTGACAGGACCTTTAAGTTATATCACATCTAACCAAAGTTACTTTGAAGACAAATTTCAGAGAATTAACAGTAACATCTGGTGTCATGTCCACCATGGAAAAAGTGTATTTTTGTTCTTAGTTCTGAAATTTTAATCTAGGGCTCCCCTTTCTTATTTGTTTGTTTGTTATATACATACTTGCTAAATTAAACAGGCAAGCCTTGGATATGTAACCCTCTATCCTCAGCATACCAAGTAGTTGAGATAAAATAGTATCCTACACCACTTGGTCTAGCTCATATTCTTTTGAATAAATGTCTAAGTGGGTAAGCAGTATGACTTAGTGAAGTGTTTTCAAAATTACAAGTTACAAAAACACAGCGTTGTAACTTTTTGAAAAAGAAAAGAAAAAAAGAAAATGTCAAGTGGAAAATGATGAAAAAGACACCCAATACCAACTACCTCCCCTCACCTTTCTTTCAAGACAGGGTTTCTCTTTGTAGCCCTGGCTGTCCTAGAACTGGCTCTGTAGACTACAATATCCTTGAATTCAGAGGTCTGTCTGCTCTGCCTCCTGAATGCTGGAATTAAAGGTGAGCACCATTACCACCACCACCTGGATTCCAACATTGACTTCTAGACTTCACATATACATGTACACACACAGACATATATACACACTACAAACAAGTATACACGCATATACCACATACACATGCATATATTTAAAATAGAATGTGTTATATAAATGTAAAATATTGTTAGATTTATGTCAGTTAAAGCACGCACATTTATTTGCATGCACACTGCTTGTGTATATTGTTTGTGTAGGAGGCTACTACATCCCAATGAGCACTGTATCAAGTATTAAACAGTTCAAAATATACTGACCTGGTATTTAAAACTGAAGCTGGATCCAGGCATGGCGACACACACCTTTAATCCCAGCGCTTGGTGAGTGGAGACAGATGGATTTTTGTAATTTCAAGGCCCACCTGATCTATGTGCAGAATTCCAGGCCAGCTATGGCCATGTAGAGAGATTTTTTTTTCTTTTTTTCTTTTTTTTTTTAAATATTTATTTATTTTATATTATGTAGACAATATTCTGTCTGTGTGTATGCCTGATGGCCAGAAGAGGGCACCAGACCTCATTACAGATGGTTGTGAGCCACCATGTGGTTGCTGGGAATTGAACTCAGGACCTTTGGAAGAGCAGGCAATGCTCTTAACAGCTGAGCCATCTCTCCAGCCCTTTTTTTCTTTTTTTCAAGACAGGGTTTCTCTGCAGCTTTTTTTTTTTTTTTTTTTTTTTTTTTTTTTTTTTTTTTTTTTTTTTTTTTAAGAGCCTGTCCTGGACCTAGCTCTTGTAGACCAGGCTGGCCTCGAACTCACAGAGATCCGCCTGCCTCTGCCTCCCGAGTGCTGGGATTAAAGGCGTGCGCCACCGCCGCCCGGCTAGAGAGATTCTTAAAACAAACAGAAGTACTAGAGCTGGGTATAGTGGTACATACCCACTTGGTAGGTAACAGAAGTGTCTTGAGAATGACATTAGCCTGGACTACTTAGAAAGTGCCTATCTCAAAACAAAGTACAACACACACACACACACACACACACACACACACACACACACACACGACTTCACCATGCTTCTTCCTAGCTTTGGAACCATGGGAAATGATTGACTTCTCTAAATTTCACTCACTACAAAACACTTATACAACAACATAGTTGACTTGTATAAAAATGTTTGGCCAATGGGTTGGAAGATGGCTGGCTGGCTCAGTGGTTAAAGAGCACCTCTTGGTCTTCCAGAGGACCCAGGTTCAATTGCAAGCACCCACATGGTGATTCAAAACCATCTGTATTTCTAGTTCCAGTGATCCAAAGTCCTTTTCTGGCCTCCTCGGGTACCAGGCATGTACATAGTACATAGACTTACATACATACAAGCAAAACACCCCCCATAATAATAATGATGATTATGATGTTTGGCCAAAGCAGTCAGAAAGAAACACATACTATAGATTTTCATTTTATTAAGTTTTTTAAAAACTGGTAGCCGGGCGGTAGTGGCGCACACATTTAATCCCAGCACTCGGGAGGCAGAGGCAGGTGGATCTCTGTGAGTTCGAGACCAGCCTGGTCTACAAGAGCTAGTTTTAGGATATGCTCCAAAGCCACAGAGAAACCTGTCTTAACAAACCAAAAAAAAAAAAAAAAAAAAAACCTGGTAAAGAGAGTTATATAGTATGAAGAGAAGAGGTGTTAGAATGCCTTTAGATTCTGAAGATGATCTATTTCTTGACCTGGGTAGTGCTTGCTTTATAATTTTTAAAAAAAGATTTATTTATTAATTATGTATAGTGTTCTGTCTGCATGTATCACTGCAGGCCAGAAGAGGGCACCAGATCTTATTACAGATGGTTCTGAGCCACCATGTGGTTACTGGGAATTGAACTCAGGACCTCTGGAAGAGCAGTTAGTGTTCTTAATCTCTGAGCCATCTCTCCAGTCCCTTGCTTTATAATTTTTACAATTACATTGTATTTTATACACTTTTTCCCTGAGTGTTCATATTTACAATAAAAGATTAAACAGCAAAATATGAAATACTCCAGTAAGAGAAATAACATAAATAATGGCAAAAAGGAGAGTAAATTTGAAGAAACTTCATGAGATATTAATGCTATGCACAGAGATTTGAGGAATAAGGCTTAGAAAAGCTAGTTTAGAATGAAGTGCAAAACACAGTTTCCCAGCTAAGAGACCACAGGTCAAAGTAGGGTCTTAACTCCACAGCAATGCAGAAGAAACAAAAGAGAGGGAAAAGCAGGTGGCACAGACACACAGGTAACAAGAAGTTAAAGAATGTCTGAGTGGCAAAGAAAGCTAAGAAACCCAGAGAGGCTGATGATGACTGGAAAGTCAAGAAATGATGAGGAAAAAAGAAGGCAGGAAAATGTGCAATGTGAACTCTAAATCAAGGTGGTTCTGAGAAACATGACTTCATTAGTAGCAAAGTAGCAGTCAAAATAAAAACGTAATGGCTTTGGCTTAAGAGAAGATGGCATGTAGGAGACAGTGTCAGGGCCAGAATTAAGGATTTGGGAGTCAACAACATTTAAGGAGCTAAAGCTAAAGCTAGGGCAACACATCTGAACCACCACCAGGGCAGAAGATCTGAGGAGATACAGAAACAGGATAAACACAGATATGCAGAAAAGGTAAGGAATGAGTTGCCACAGAAGAAAAAGGTAGATTATATGTCTACAATTACTGGAAAATAAAGAGTTCCACAAAGATGACAACAATATTAAATGCAAAAGATGGAAGAATGTAAGAAAAGGAAAAGGCTCTAAGACAGAAATAGAACTTTTCAGGGCTTAAGACAAGAATCACACAGAGTTAAAAACAGATGACTGGGCCAAGAAAGTAGGCATCTGTAATCCCTGCACTCCAAAGGTAGAGGCAGGAAGATCTCAAATTCCAGACTAGTCTGGGTCACACAGTAAGATCTTATCTCAAAAGACCAAACAAACAAACAAACAAACAAACGGCAGAGAATATAGCTCAGCAGTGGGAGTGCTTGCCTAGGAGTGCTCAAGACAATGGGTTTTATCTCCAACACCAACACAAAACGAATAGCAAATGTCTGGTAAAAAAGGAAACAACTACTTATGGATTACAATCCATATAAAGACTGACTGAGGTGCTGCTCAGTCAATAAATTACCTGTTATATGACATGACACCCTGAATTTAGATTCCCAACACCAAAGTCTGTGAGCCCCCAGGACTGCAAGCAGAAAGAAGGCTGGTGGATCTTTGGAGCTCACTGGCCCCCCAGCCAGCCCAATCAATGTGACCTGGACTCTTTAAAGAACAAGATGGACCACAATGGAGAAAGATGCAACCCCCCCCATGCACACCCACCTGTGCGCACACACTTATTTGCATAAACACATATGCATACCCCCCTTGAACATACACCACATGTGTACACACACACACACGAGTTTTAGTGCATTCAAACAGATTGCTTTTACTGTATGTTTATAAACTAGAAAAGATTCAGTTTAAAGAAGGCAAATATAGAAACAAAGGCTTTCAAGGGAATAAAGATCAACTCCCTAGCATAATTTGGGAGTATGTGGAATAAAATGTAATTCAGGCATACTTAAAAAGTAGAAATGTTCCTTAAAAATAAAATCAGTTACTTTTGCCGGGTGTTGGTGTCACACTCCTTTAATCCTGGAACTTGGGAGGCAGAGGCAGGTGGATCTCTGTAGTTCGAGGCCAGTCTGGATGGACTATAGAGTTAGTTCCAGGACAGAATCCAAAAAAAAAATTAAAAAAAATTTTTTAATGTGTACGCTTTTTCATGTTTTTTTTTTTTTTTAAAAAGTGATTTACACTGATCAGGAAACTAATGTGACTTGCTTAATCAAGGTGATATGGCAAGTCAGTGATGTACGTGAGTTTCAACCTCACCATTTTTCAAAAGGCAGATTTCCTGTGATACCAGCTGCCTCTTGAGAGGGAAGGGAAGGGAAGATTAGGGGATGTGATAAACACGTCCAGACAGCTGCATGGCACTGCTTATTTAGAAAGAAACAAACTTCAAAAGTAATAAAAAATGTGACCCCCCCCCCCCAAAAAAAAACTACTAACTAGATACTGCTCTACCAAGCAATGTGCTCTATTATAATCTGGTTAAGTGCAGGCTACAACCTGCTACAAAACACCTCTTACTCGCCTTCCTCCACTAAGCCTTGCTGTAACTAAATACCATCCCCTTCCCCAAGGACATTTTAACCATTCCAAGGGTTCTGGTTACGCAAATTACAATTTGGAAACTGATTTTTATCAAACCCTGTTATTCAAACTGTGATAAAGGGCAGATTTAGGAAAAGGGCAGCACAGCTGCTCACTTGACCAAAATTACACTGACAGCCAGAGCCAGGTGAATGTGCCTGACTACGGAGTTGTTAAAACAAAGGAGTCTGTTTTCCTAGATTACTGGTTCCAGCTTCCAGATCAGCTGCATACTTTTAGGACTGACTTTAGGTTCCTAGGTTGCCATCAGCTAAAATAAAAGTTTCAATCTGGTATGGCAGAATTGAAACTCTCAAATTTTCATTTGAAGTAGGGTTTTCCGTTTGTATGCCACTCCTCCATACACCATTATAAAAATCAATTTCTAGGGCTGGAGAGATGGCTCAGAGGGTAAGAGCTCTTCCAGAGGTCCTGAGTTCAATTTCCAGCAACCACATGGTGGCTCACAACCATCTAAAATGAGATCTGGTGCCCTTTCCTGGTCTGAAGGCATGCATGCAGGCATAATATTGTATACATAATAAATAAATGAATCTTTTTTTTAAAAAAAAAGTGCATAAAAAATCCATTTCTAGAGGCCATATATGGAGTTCTTCAGAGAATCTTTCCAAAAATTCACGTCACCTGAGTGAAAACAAGCAAGCAATTAATTACCATTTTATACTGAGATATAGGCTTATTTTACTCCTCATCAACTTTTCACTACATAAGTACGTTATATATTCTGTGGGCTTCTATGAATGACCCAAAACTAGAAGGAAAAGCCTATAGGCAGGAATACAGATGACTCAAGTAAGTAAATAAGCAAAATCTGTATTCAATGCAAAGATCCAGCTCACTGGTAACCCGCGACAAAAAGGCTGAACCGTTCTTCACTGTCTTTTATTAATACATCATCTTTTATGCAGTTGTATAGTATATACTTTCAAAAACACATTATAGGCTGGAAGGTGGTAATGCACACATTTAATCCCAATAGGAGGGAGACAGAGGCAGGTGAATCTGTGAGTTCAAGGCCAGCCTGGTCTAAAGAGCAGTACAGCCAGAGTTGTGACACAGAGAAATCCAGTCTCAAAACAAAAGAAAACAAACAAACAAACAAACAAAAAAGGAAGAAAGAAAAAAGATTAGAAAATTTTTAAAAACAGAAGCAGGATCACATTAGCCATTCTACTTTGGCTCTCTTCCTGATGGTGCAGGTAAGGGACTCCCTAGTCACGGCCTGCTATGGCAGCTTACTTACTCCTGTACATCTTAATTTAGCATCCACAACTTTTCACTAATTTTACTATCCTTTATTCTGGATTATGATTTGACCTCTCTATTGTCTTAAAGGTCAAGGTCCTTTCTTTCCCTTTTCCAATCAACACAACTGCAAAAGATTCTGGAAGAGAAAAAGCTCAAGGAATTTGCAGGCAACTCAGTTTTCACTAGCACAGCACTTGGTCCAAGAGAGTGCTCTGCAGCTGTCTCACTGGTTGTACAGCATTTTCAAGGCTGAATTTCCAAAGTGCTGATTATCACCTACTGAATTGAAACATTCCTGGGGACCTTTTCGCCTTAGGTATAAACAGCATGAGCTGTTTTTCCTAATCTTCCTAAATTTGCTACTCTTGAAAATCACTCCCATTTCAAGCCGAGTCAGCCATGTCACAGGCGCTCTCACAGACGCTGTCTTACCAGTGTACAGAGCAGCTTGCTGAGGATAGCTGCTGCTGCCAGGCAACAGAATCAGGCTGATTAAATTCACTCCCCCAATATATCAGAAGCCAGTGATGAGCCATCTAGGCAGCAGAGACCAAGGGATCCAATCAGAAATAACAGAAATAACAGCAGTTTGGGATTGTTTTGATGGCTTAAAAATTCTACAGGAGTTCCAGCTAACCCTACTGAAAAGCCTTGAACCCATTAGCCTGGAAAGGCCCAACCCTCCCAGCTTCTTACCCTAATGAATGCAAGGTCCTTGGATCAAGACAGCAATGAACTTTACATTTTTCAGGCTTTTCAAAATATGTAAAACAGCTGGGCATTGGGAATATCCTCAAACTCTTAGCCCTGATATGTAAATAGGTGCATTTTTCATAATTATGGTGTTTTCACCCAAGTTTTAGAAAAAAGAAATTTTGTATTACTAAAAAAAATATTTGAGATGTGAATGTATTTCAATTGCTTTAGCAAACTACTGAGGCATGTAGAAAGAAAAATCTTGTAAAAACATGACTTCCTTATATATTAAAAAGAAATCTCAGCAGCATGGTGACACAGAGAGTGATCCAAAAAGGTCAGTGTGCGTAGGAGTCGTCTGGTTTTCATACGTGTCTGATATTTTTTTCCACTTCATTATATTAAGGATGTTAAATCAAACATGATTGTAGTGATGATGTTTGTGTGTGAAAATGACAATCCTAATGAGCCCAAATCCCAACCTCATCTTGAACTCTAAAGATTTCTATGGCTTTCCCTTCACTAGGCCCTCCCCCTAATACACATTAAAGACCACATTGTTCAAGGGAGTCATGGTAGGTTTTATACCCCATTTTAATACAATGTAATAGTAACTAAACTTCCAAGTTTTGCTGGCAATATTTTTTGGTGTAAGTATTAGTGCAGAATTACAATGTATCCAAGAGGGGAAAAAAGTGCTATCAGGCAGGCACTAGTTCCAGGGATTACATCAGATCAAAAGGACATGGACTAAAATATATCCAGAAGACCTATGAAATGTTTAAGTAGTTGTCTTAGCTCAAATTGTACAAAATAAGTCAGGTCTTATTAATTTAAGAAGCCTAAATAAATTGAACTTGCTGCTAATTTCAAATGCAGGCTCTCCCTTCCCCTCATTCTCCTCTTCCATTTGTATGTCTGCAAGTCACATTATGGACCCCCAGCTGTTTTATTCATTTATTTCTATAAGACTTCAATTTGGGGGACGAATTAGAGGCTGTTTTTGATTCATTTTTCTCAGTTCTTACTATTAGCTGTCACCAATACTTTGAAGGGTTAGTGGAAAAGAGGCAGCGACTACTCCATCACTTTTTCAACTACCATAAACAGACTGCATAATGAAAGCCACTGAATTAACCCCCAGGTCCTCTGAAAAAAAGATCCAGCTAAAAAGGGACTTTACAGTTGTACTTGGTAAAAGAAAGTCTGAAGCATAAAAATCTGCACTGAAGCAAAGGAGTAACAAACCCTTTCAACTTTTAAAAACCATAATTTAATTGGCAGAACTGCTCACTTTCCCCACCTCAGGGATTTGTTTAATATTTGTTTAATAGACATTAAAATGATTTTACAACATCAGTGTATTTTAAGATTTTTGTATGTTTCTTAGACTACAAACCTGAGTTTTAAAAAAAAATCTCAAAATAACATACTAAGAGCATCTGCTTAGTTCAATTCGAGTTTCAAGAGCCAGTACCAGCTGTTGGGGGAGGGATCTCACATGTGTTACACAAATCCTAACTAAAGCTTGTCATCCCCACCCCCATTTTCTCATTGATGAAAAACCAGTAAGTAAAGCAAATGTTAAAATCAAGAAGAAAAAAGGGAGGAAAGGAAGACAAAAATCACTAAAAGTTCTCAGTGTCTAGATACAACCACTACTAAGATGCTCACCCTTTCCAGTTCCACACAGTGTCAGCATGAGGACAAAACACATTTAAAAACCAATTTGGAGCAATTTCTAAGAGGAACCTAGCTCTACGAGTTGGAGAATGAGAACTCCCCAAATGTTGAAAGGCACTCAAGTTACTAAAAAGTTTTCTCTTGTAGGGAGCAATCCACTTTTCACAGGAAATTTCATTTTGTAGCATGTTTTGCTTTTAGGTGTCTGTCCTGCCAGAGGGGCTGTTCACAAGGGTTGCATCTATCTTGAAGTGTGCACAATGGTTTCTCTTGCGGCTCTCTCCCTCTGTTATTGATCCTTGCAGATGCTCCAAAACCCTTCCCCCACCTTTCTCCAAATCCCAACCCCCCATTCTGAAAGATAGCTTAAGAAATAAGACTTCCTGCCTAGCGACTGGCAGGGCTGAAAGACCAGATTGTATGACTCCACAGAGCAGGCCGGCCACAGTGAAGGCTTGAATAGAGTTAACCCTCTGTGAACCAAAACAAAACATTTGCATGCCCAGCTGTGACAAAGGTTAATTTAAATGGACCACGGCCCAATATCTAAAACCAGGCAATGTCTTATTTTTTTACAGTAGCATTATAAAAAAATACACCGACTTTTATAAGCAGTTATTTTTGCCTTTTAAGTTTCCAAAGACCTCATTCAGCTGGGATAATTTTGTTTTCTGGAATTTAGAAAGAAAGATTTGGGTGAAACTGTAACATTTTCTTGTTTTGTCTGTGCTCTCATTTTAGCAGCCAAAATTATTTTGTGCCACTGAATGGCTAAGGAAAGCCGTATTGGTGTTTAGGAGCTAATGAAATACTTTGGGAGAATCACCCAGCATCAGGAGTGCGTGAACTACACATCGTAAGAGATTCAAACTGACGGGAAAAAAAAAATTCCTCAAACCCTAAATTCCCCACAACTGTCCCTTCCACACTCACACACTCATGCTCTGAACCTCTGCCTATCCCTAAACTACCCAAGAAAAATCTCAGTTCTTAAACTATTTCTTTCTATAAAATACATCTAATAAATTCAAGAGTAATTAAATAAGAATTACTATGTATATTAAGAAAAGAGGAAGCTGTTTATGATAAAACTACAGGTCTCATACATAATTGATCATTTCTACACACTTACAATAATCACCAATGCAGTAATGTTGGAAACCACATCTAAGGAAGAATAACAACAACGTATAAAGATTACTACTTGCAGTGGAAGGCTTATGCAAAGCTTTCTATGACAGATGTTAGTTAGCCATGCTGAAAGGGGCTGGGAAGCTTTACCGGGACGTTCACAAGAGGTTACTGCCTTTCCTAGAAATTTATCAATTACTTCAAAAACTTGAGAATTCTTTTGGCTTAGTAATAACTACCTATAAGGAATCAAACTCTTAGACTCTACATTATCAGCATAGCAAATCATCAATGCTAAAGTTCACTATTTGATAGCTATATTTTTCTTTCCTGATCCAAATAATAATATGGGATACTGGGTTTTCTCATATACGGAAGAATCTATTCAATATAAACAAGTTATAACAAAAACTAATCAATGTTATTTACCTACATGCACAGAAAATCATCTACTCTCTTAAAACACACTTTAAAAGAAATTAGCAATGGCTTAGTCTTATACCCCAAACCATAAAGCTTTAAAGTCCCCCAAGAGGATGAGGCTACCTTATCAATGGCCCCATGACCCCAACTCTATCTACAATCAACAGTACTAAATTACAATCTGCTTTGACAGATTGTAAATTGGATTAAAGAATTAAAAATACAAAAAATTCTATCAAGAGGTAAAACCCACATTGTTTAAAGGTAAAATTTACTGTGTACCGAAACACAAAGTTTGATTTTTTTCAAGTCAATATAAAATTCAAATCCATCGTCCCTCCCTCTTCCTTGCTTTCTCCTAACAACATCTACAACAATTAAATCACTAGTTTCCCAAAGCTGCTTTTCCAGCCAGTTCCCATAAAAAAAAAAAAAAAAAAAAAAAAAAGAAAAAGAAAAGAAAAAAAATCTGTTGGCTAAATTCTGCCAAGATACAAAAAAAACCTCAAAACAAACAAACAAAAAACCCCAGCTGTCTGTGAATCTGATCCAAACGTTTCTTCCAGGAATTTTTCTAAACTGCAGACCTGGGTCCTGGACTTAAACAATTAATTCCCTTACCTTCCCATGTCTCCATTTCATGCTTCTCGGAGTCTGCTGAGAAGTTCCACTGCAGCCATGAAGACACTGAGATTACAGGGCAAACCCAGCTTGATGACTACCCTTCCCACACTTGGTCAATTTCTTTCTCTAAGGCGAACTACAACAGTCATCCTCACAGGTCAGTTTACAAGCCGGTCATGTGATTACAAAGTTCAGGCTCTAAGGTCACAGTGTGCATGGAGTCCGTTTATTACCAAAGGTTATCTGAGTGGAACTGATAGACTTATTTTCCTCAGCTAACAATACTGCCTCACACGCCTTTCTGAGAGCTAATACCAGAGCATTTAAGGCAAAACACTCCTCCAGTCTGAAACAGACCCAAAAAACAGAGTGTGTGTGTGTGTGTGTGTGTGTGTGTGTGAGTGAGAGAGAGAGAGAGAGAGAGAGAAAGAGAGAGAGAGAGAGAGAGAGGCAGGGAGGGAGGGAGGGAGGGAGAGAGAGGGAGGGATAGAGAGAGAGAAAGAGATCCGGATTTTCTGGTAGCAGCAGGAGAAAGGTGAACATGCACCTCACTGCCTGTGAGGTATCAGAGATAAACTCTGACATCAGCTAAGGCTCTGGGGACTGCAGATTCTTTTTAAATCCTAAAATTTGTGAGAAAGAAAGGGAAAAAGAAAATAAGTTAGGAAATTTTTTGATTTGCTAATATTAGAATATTAGCTTTGTAATATAGACAGGGTAGATGAATAAAACCTTACACCAGCACTGTATCTGAGTCCAAATGTAGGGTGGAACCTTAGCCTGTAAGACACTTGGTTACATCTTCAGTTTAAAGATGGAGAAAGGACAAGGCAGATCATCAAATCAATTGAGAAGAAAACAAAATATTCTCATTTCTCACTTCTTTTCATTGTATCTTTGAATATAATGAAAATGCATAGCTTTAAGGGCAGAAGCAAAACCTCTCTTTAAATGCCAAATGCCATGCTTCCCCATATGTTTGTTTATTCAAATGAAGACTTTCAAAGAGGCCTACAAATTCTAAAGTTGAAGCAGGTATCAAGACTAATATAAGTTTAGTGCATCAATGTAATTAAAAGACTCTGGGTAGTTCCAGTGATCTCAAGGTCACGGCAGTCATTTCAACCTTGCTCTAAAGAATGTTTGCTGAAAGCCTGAGACAAAGTGAAAGCTGTGGAGCCACGTTTATAGAGACTTCTGATGATTTCACAAGTTCAAATATACAAAAATGTTTTAAACTTTCTAATCTTGCAAAGATTAAAAGAGAAAATAAAAAATAGGAGCCCAAGACTCTGGTTCCATGTGTTATGCCTTTGATAAAGACCATCCACTTTGACAAAGGAATTAGCTCAGCTGAAGAGGGACAATGAAGTAGGCAAATGCTCTGCCAAAGACTGCAAAGGAAGCACCTGACTGCAGAAAACACGCATAAACAGAAAGATGTCTGTGGCCTCCATGGATTTAAACGGTGGGGAGAGGGGAGCTTAGGTATCACAACTAATGAAGCACTCCAGAAACTGGCTATTTTCACCCAATTCTATAAACACGTGACAGAGAGACACACCCACCTTATGATCCTTGCTCTAACAGTGCTCACACTGCAGCCTTGCTTTCCCACCACTCAATACTAACCCACTGGTGACAAAATACATAAATCATATCACAGTGTTATGAATACTCTGACAGAATAGGGTAAGAAAACTATTAGAGAAATAGGAATGAGATGGCTTAGTGGGTAAAGGCACTCGCTGCCATCTGAGCTCGATCCCCAGGTCCCATATGGTGGAAGGAGGAAATAGACCAAGGTCTATCAAAATGGCTCAGCAGGTAGAGTCACTTGCTGTGCAAACCCATGTTTTTGGCCCTGACTATATAAGTCATTTTCTATTTTCTTTATTGCTTTATTTAGTGTATATACAATGTTCCTCCTGCATATACACCTCCATGTCAGACGATGGCACCAAACTGCATTACAGATGGTTGTGAGCCACCATGTAGTTGCTGGGAATTGAACTCAGGACCTCTGGAAGAACAGTCAGTGCTCTTAACCTCTGAGCCACCTTTTCAGCCCGCCATTTTCTATTTTCACACCTACTAGACACTAGATCTTCCAATAAAATTCTGCTGGGAATAAAAGTTTCCTACAGTTATCTTCTATTTACTATATACATGTTGGGAATGATGTTTGACTGACACATACACATTATATATGCCCCAGTAGATTCCAAGCTATTTGAGACTATGTCCTGTATATCCTTTTGTTTTTTTTAAAATTTTATTTATTATGCATACAATATTCTGTCTGTGTGTATGTCTGAAGGCCAGAAGAGGGCAGCAGACCTCATTTACAGATGGTTGTGAGCCACCATGTGGTTGCCGGGAATTGAACTCAGGACCTTTGGAAGAGCAGGCAATGCTCTTAACCACTGAGCCATGTCTCCAGCCTGCCATTTTCTATTTTCACACTTACTAGACACTAGATCTTCCAATAAAATTCTGCTGGGAATAAAAGATTTCCTACAATTATCTTCTATTTACTATATACATGTTGGGAATGATGTTTGACTGACACATACACATTATATATGCCCCAGTAGATTCCAAGCTATTTGAGACTATGTCCTGTATGTCCTTTTGATGGCCACTGCATTGTTAGTACATGACCAAAATGAAGGCAGTTAAATATTTTATTAAAGAAAGGAAAGAGAAGTTGGCCCTGAATCCAGCAACAAGGAAAAAAGAAATTTCTTCAAGAACGTAACAGGTCAAAAAATTTGCCCCTGGCAAACAGATAAAGAGTATTATCAAACAAGATATAGCATATTTAATTCCAATCTGAGTCAAGTGTACCAAGCAGCTGGGCCCTCTGCTCCTTGAAGCCTCATGTCCTGATGATATCTGTCTCCAGGGCACCATCACCTAGATGTATCTATCTTAAGTACCTCAATATGTCTTCTCTATAAAATTTGCCCTTTGTCTGGGCTCTTTGTTCATTAATGACACCAGCCAAGCACCTTAGCCAAAGACCTATGACTCCTTCCTTGATTCCTTCTTTCCTCTTTCTACCTATTCCCTCAAAAGTAACAGAATCAGTCACTCTGAAGAGGAATCACTAACCAATAGTGAAAGTGAAAGAATTCAAGCAACTTTAACTATATAATCAACTGAAATACAAAAGTTTAGATCTCCAAACTAAGATTAGGAATATAGCTCAGTGGAAGAATTACTGACCAAGTGTGTGAAGTTGAGTTCACTTGCCAGCATCACCAAAAATAAAAGAAAAATCTGTGAATTAATGAAGCTATGGGTGGGGTTATAGCTCAGTTGGTATAACAAAGGACAATAAATGAACAAGAAAAAAATGGAGTTAGGTTATTACTATACAATAATGCTAAGTACTAATAATCAAAAACTGCTAACACGACAAGACAACTCAACATACTCATGGAGTCATCTTCTCAAAAGCTGAATCTGTGAACATAACAACGGACAGTCTCTAGCCTCCATCTACTAAACTAATACAACTACAAGACTCAGAAACACATTCATTTATATCACAAGGATACACTGGTGGAACCCTTCCCAAGTTCTTTTTCTCATATCCTCACTGCTCTCAACAGTGTGCTAGCAGAAGATTTCCAAAACATGCCTCTGAACGCACATTCATTATGCATGATAAAAAGACAAAAATGCCTCACTATTTTGTAGTCAACAAGGTTGAAGAGATTAAGTCTATCTGGATGTTTCAAAAAGACTGCAAATAACTTTTCCCTTTGAACATTTAAATTAGTGCTATCGCTGGATGTGGTGGCACACACCTTAGTCCCAGCACTTGGGAGGCCGAGGCAGGTGGATCTCTGTGAGTTGGAGGCCAGCCTGGTCTACAGAGCTAGTTCCAGGATAGCCAGGGCTACACAAAGAAACCCTGTCTCAAAAAACCAGTAAGTAGATAAATAGACAGACAGACAGATAAAAATTTTAAAGTTGGGGGGCTGGAGAGATGGCTCAGAGGTTAAGAGCACTGACTGTTCTTCCAGAGGTCCTGAGTTCAATTCCCAGCAACCATATGGTGGCTCACAGCCATCTTTAATGAGATCTGGTGCCCTCTTCTGGCATGCAAGCATACATGGAAGGAATGTTGTATACATAATAAATAAATAAAATATTAAAAAAAAAAATTTTAAAGTTGCAACCAGTAGGGAGTAATTATTAACATATGCAAAACATTTAGTTGATACAAAGAATGAGGTGAGGGTGGGGTCGATCACAGTGGGTAAGAACACTGGCTGTGCAAGCATGAAGACCTGAGTATGAATCTCCAGCATCCCAGAAAAACTTAGATATGGGTGCAGGTGCCTGTAACCCCAACATTGGGGAGTGGAGACAGGCAGATTCTAGAAGCTTGCTGACCAGCCTTGCCTAGCCAAAACTGCAAGCTTCAGGTTTGAAAGAACCTGTATTAAGGAATTAAAGCTAAGGGCTAAAGAAATATATCCTAGTCTTCCTCTGGCCTCCACATGCATAGACCTGCATGCATCTGACCCTCTGGTGCATGTACATGTATATATTACATGTCATATGCATACTAAATATTTAAAAAGTGGTTTTTCAAGATACTGTATATATAGCAGCTAATAACATATTGCTAATATTTGAAAAATGAGGACCAGTTTCCTACCTTTCATGAAAAAGCTGATTATTTCAAAGTGTAGGGTAGGTCAAGGCAGGTAAAGCTTGATGACCTGAATCTGATCCCTTGGGAACCTACATGATGGGAGAAGAAACTGTCTGTCAAGGGTGGTCCTCTGATCTTCATATGTACACTGTAGAACACAGACTACCGCCACAAAATAAAATGTAAAAAGAGATAAAATACAAGTATATACAAGTATGAGAGTTGGGATGTAATTATGTCAGCAGAGCACCTGCCTACCAAGCATGAAGCTCTAGGTTAGATCCCTAGCACCACATAAAACTGGATATGGCAGTCCCTCTCTATAATACCAGTACACAGGAGATTTAAAACAAAACAAAAACCAGAGGGATATAAAGTTTAAGATCAGCAGCAGCTATAGTGAGCTGGTGGCCAGTCTGGAGACATGAGACAGTGCCAGCACCTCCCACCCCACCTCGGGAGATGTACTTCACATTTGTATTACAACAGTTTCTGGGTACTGAATTTCAGGAAATGAAGGACAATGATTTCTGGGAAACGAATCAAACACAGTGAGCTCTGTGAGTGTCCTATGTAACTATTGAGAGCAGTGGTTCTCAACCTGTGTGACTGGACCCCTTTGGCAAACTTCTATCTCCAAAACTATTTACATTATATTCTTAAGAATAGCTAAATTACAGTTATGAAGTGGCAATGAAAATAACTTTATGGTTGGGGTTACCACAAATGAGGAACTAACTGTATTAAACTGCTGCAGCACTGGGAAGCTTGAAAACCACTGGTTAGAAGTTTCCTAGGCTAGAAAGGGAAGAGAACGACCAGTTAGAATAGAACCTAACAGTTTCTCAGAGTTATAGATATGAAGCTAAAAATCAAGGAGGTCAATAAAATTGGAAAGAGAAGTTCATAGGGCATGGGATTAGAAGGTGAGGGTCCCACAGAGAGCACACAACTCAGACCTGTACAGAGTTCTCTACGTCTTCAGCTGTAGATTGCTCTGTGCATGTATTAGAGAAAAAACATCCAAGCTGAGGAATGAACCGCCAAGTAGGAGAGTAGTAGAAAAAGCAATCTCTGGGGATCTTTCAGATAGGATTATCCTCAATACTGGGGATAGAATTAGGGGGCATTATGCATGCCAGGCAATTACTTGATCCCGAAGCTACAGAGCTGTTTCAACCAGCCATTAATGGAAAACTCTCTGGATTAGAGATTTACTTTCTGAAGACAGATTAGAATTCATGTATTTCCCAACACCTATCCTGCAGGCATTCTCCTAGGAGCACTGACTGGTTTATCAGACTAACCACTTGATAAATTCAATACAAATGACAGGCTCTAAGGCAGGTGGTAATGACTGGTTTGTGGAATGAAAGATAAAATCAGCAGGAGCCAGATGAGACTAGTCCAACAGGTTGAGGACAGTCATCTTAATTAACTTTACTTTAGGCTCCTCTTAAAAGAGACAAAAATGCAATAGTATAAGGATGTTAGCTTATACAGAATAACTGTAAAAAAATCATCATAACTTTATTTTAATGACCCAAACACCGAAAATTTCTATTGTATGCTTTTAAGGGGTCTACAATTGTTTATACAGTGGACCTTAACAGTTCACCACATTTTTGCAAGAGACCCTCAAATGCATTAAGGCAATCCTGGTGAGTCTATTCCTGGGAAATGGCTCTTCACACTCTTACATGCCCTTTTGGTCCTAATGAGGTAACTTTATAGTAAGTTTGGTATTGCCCCTTTAATGGTGTTTACTCAGTTTCACACAAATAAGACACTTAGATTCCAGTGAATATCTTTGTCCAGATTAAGTAAATACAAAGTTGGAAAGCCTGGATCCCTGCTTGTGTAACATTACGATTTTTCAGATGAATGAGGCATGGAAAGAAAAACATTGAGAATACAATTCCAGCTGAAAAGAATTCAGCTGGCTGTGGTAGCACGCCCTTAATCTCAGCACTAAGGAGGCAGAGGTCAGTTTAGCCTACAAAGCGAGTTCTAGGACAACCAGGGCTACACAGAGAAACCCTGTCTTGAAAAAAGCCCACAAAATATTAAAAAAAAATTCACTATAGAAAAAAATAAAAATAAAATAGGCTGGGAATTTTTTACATATGTGCTTCATAGTAAGAGACACATGATCTGAAAAATCAACACTCAACATGATGATATGACTTGACAGACCATGGTCAAGAAAAGGTGCACAGTGTTGGGGACTTGAGAATGGGAACAAGGTATAGAACTGGAAGTGAAGTACTGGTGCATTAAAGGCCCAAACAGCTTCAGGAATCAATAATGTGTTTATGACGAATTCATTCCGAAAGGAATACTAAGCCAGCAGCAACACAGTATTCCTTCAGCCATTTCATAATTCCACCCCCCCCCCCCCCCCCCCCGTCTCTCTGGTTTTTTGAGACAGGGTTTCTGTGTTGTTTTGGAGCCTGTCCTGGAACTAGCTCTTGTAGACCAGGCTGGCTTCGAACTCACAGAGATCCACCTGCCTCTGCTTCCTGAGTGCTGGGATTAAAGGTGTGCACCACCACCATTGGGTTTATTTCATAATTCTCATTATCTCATCCAAACTGCTGTGGGTGTTCGTTAGCTCACCAGCAGAGGGCAGAATTTCCCACATAAGAAAGGCCCAAGGATCCAGAATTCAAATTTTAGATTGAAAAGGATCACACTCCGCAAAGACCACAAAGGCAAACTCTACAAAGTAACCTCACCCAAAGAGGAAAATGAAGATTAATGACATAGTTGGTAAAAATTTATTTCTATTTCTAGTTTATCTGCATTTCAGCATTTATTTATATTGAACTGGATAAAATATTGTCAACATTGAAAGCTATCTTTAAGATGATATAGTTGGATAAAGAGATCTTAGCAATTAAGTAGAAATAACTTTTTTCTTTTTATTTATATATTAACCTCTAAATCACTACAAAGAAAAAAGATTTTAACACAGTTTACAGTTATGCAGTATAGCTTTAAAAGAAATGAAACCACTCTGTAATCCCGTAGATTATGTCTAAAAATAGAAAGATGGGCCAGCTCTCAGGTGCACACATTGTACACAGAATGAGGTCTACTAGAATCTTCAGCCAAAGACCACTATAATTCTTGTGGCACCTGCCCCCACTAGAATAGGTAACTCCAAACAACGCAACTCTAGCAGCTACTCATCCCTTTCTCCCTCTCCCACCCAAGACAAGATCTAATTTTGTATGCCCCAGGCTGGCCTCAAACTCACCAGCCCACCTTCTTCTGCCTCCCCAGTGCTGGAATTAAAAGTATGTGCCATGACATCTGGCTACTGATTACTTTGTGAGTTCAGACAAGAGTTTGAATACATAAGGTTGTAAAACTGCTTGTGATACCTCCCTAAATTTACAACCTGCTATTCCTAACTTGGCACATGCTGGAAAGGCCATACAATATAGAATCTCTGCCCAAATGAAACTTTTAAAATGCGTTTTTGAAAACGTGTGCATGTGTGAACATGTATGTGATCTCTTCTTAAATCACTTAACTTGCCAGGTGCCACACACCTTAATCCCAGCATTTGAGAGGCAAAAAGCAGGTAGGTCTCTGAGTTCAAGGTTACCATGGTCTACAAAGTGAGCTTGAGGCCAGCCAGGGCTACAGAGTGAGACCCAGTTTCAAAAAACAGGAAGATATTTTAATGTCTCTCGTGCTGATTTAGATATATGGGATCAGTAAGAAAGGGCTCTATTGAGAACAAAGTGTAAGGAGTATCTGTCTAAAACAACTGGCCCAGGAAATACAGTTTGTGTGTATGTTCATTCAAATACTGAGTACTCACCACCAAGCAATTTGCACCTTTAGTGAAGAGCTAAAGAAACAATAGAACATAAAATGGTTCAGCCTCCTATCTAGTACACTCAATACTCATAGCTTAGGAAGGGTCTAGCTTGCTTCTTCAATGACTGTAAGTTAGTTTCAAATAAAATTAATTCTATATGGTATGTGAGGAGGAAGTTGTTGGATGAGACAATAGGATGAAAGGTAACGTACTAGCCATTTTTAGTATCAATTTCCTTTCCTAGTTAGTCCTACCCAGAAGTGGTGGCATTGTTATAAGAAAGAAAATGATGCACTAGAGATGTAACAGAGAACAGTTTCTGAGTTGTCTACTAAATCCCTCTAATCTAATAAAGGCTTGGTCAACTAGTAATACCACTTCCAGAACACTCCATCTTGTATGAGATGCTTCTCCCGCAAAATCAGACACTTGTCTTTTTTAAATCTCAGATCCTCTATACACTGTTGAGACAATTTACTCAATGAGGGTAATGAGTTAATCGTTAATTTAATAAATACTAACAGAGCATACACAATCTACACTGGGGATTTAGTGGCAAGCAAGACCAACATGTCCCTGCTTGTTCAGACCTCCAAACTGCTGGAACAAACACTAAATAAGAGTCGGGTGGCAGTGGCACAAATCTTTAATCCAAGCACTTTGGAGGCAGAGATAGAAGGATCACTTTGAGTTTGATGCCAGCCTGGTTTAAAGAGCAAGTTCCAGGTTAGCCAGGGCTACACAGAGAAACCCTGCTTTGAACCTCATCCCTTCTCCTCCCCCCAACAAACTAAGCAAAGTTTAAGAACTTTAATTACAAGGCAAATCAGGAGGCATGAGTAGAAACACTCACTGCTTAAGCATACATAGAAGAATAAAGTATACCATTTCTTCCCTAAAATATAGTCTAGCCTCTCCACTAGCTAAGTTTTAAACACATTTATTCTTGATGCTCACAATACCCTATTTCTCAGGATCAACAAGTGAAGTGCAACATTGCTCTCGGTTTATAACTCTGTGTCCCTATTGCACTGCGAATTCTTCCAGGACAAAAAACCTCGGTGTATAAAATTGAACTAGCTACTGAACAGATCTTAGAAAATGGTGACTGTCATCATGATTACTGTTTTCTAGATTGATTCATGCAAAGTTTGTTCCTGTTGATTAAGCCCAACAACCCAACCTGTGCTATAGCTTTCAATTCCTTTGCTGGGATGAATTTCACCTCTTTACATGGCTGATACAGAGTTGTCTTTTCTGCTGTGCTGTGGTAATGTCTATCATAAAACTGTAGGCCAAGAACAGCAATGCCTTAGAGGCAAGTGATATGAAAATTATAAGTGGAGAAAGGGGCAGTGAAGAGAACTGGGACATGGTTGTAGTATTCTATAGGCTAGAACACAGGCTCAAAGTGTCACAGAAAATTTAATCACAGGCTGAATATAAATTTTAGTCTCTTGACTAAACATCATCTGATGGAGGACTCTCATTGGTTAATAAAGAAACTGCCTTGGCTTTTTGATAGGGCAGGATTTAGATAGGTGGAGTAGACAGAACAGAATGCTGGAAAGAAGAGAAGTTAGGCAGACGTGATGAAGCTCTGGCCCAAGATGGACGTGGGTTAGAATCTTCCCGGTAAGCCTCCACCTCGTGGTGCTGCACAGATTATTAGAAATGGGTTAACCAAGATGAGAGAATTAGCTAATAAGAGGCTGAAACTAACGGGCCAGGCAGTGTTTAAATGAATAGTTTGTGTGTTGTTGTTTTGGGGCATAAGCTAGCCAGGCGGCCAGGAGCCGAGCGGGAATGCAGCCCGCGGCTCCACACTACAATCATCAGGTGCCTGATATTGTTTCTGGCTACAGTGGAGCCATACTAGAACCTCAGTGACATTCAGTTATAAGCCTCTGTATCATTCTAAAATGAGAAGGAAAAACATCTCTGCTCCAGCATGTCAGATTTTACAAAGCTCCAATTGCCCCAGACAGGGTGGGGGGACAAAAGAAGCTGCCAACTGCTAAATTCACATTGATAGCTGCAGGAGAATTAAAGAAACTGCACACATGCGATGTTCAAGTCTAAGCAATGAAATTAACTCCCAGTGGACTGCCTAGGCCTCAAAGGATTTCTTGTTTGTTTTCCTATTAAGAACCCCAGTATCTATTTTCATTATAGCTGCATATTAAGAACATTTCTTTTAGAAAGGACTGTTAAAGGGGCTGACACATTTGCAATCTGGGTGCAGATTTTTGATTTAGTAATTTGTATCTACTCGGTGCTTGGGAATGAATTAAGGTCACTATTCAAAAGATGGTGATCTGGATTATATCTGTACAGTTAGAATGAATCTTCTTTGCAACTAAAACACTTTTTTTGTATTTGGGGATAATTTGTTCCACAGAAAATGTTACAACAGGTTAAATTTAAGGCAATTTTGTTTTTTTAATGGAGCTTACATAGAAGAGTGTTTAACACGTTTTAAGATTTAAAAATATTTCCTTGAGATATTTATTTTTCTGCAATCATCACATGTTCCTGCAATTTGAAAAGCCTGTGCTAAACTCTGGCCATTTATAGACTGTAGGTATGTCATGGTACTTCACTGTGTTTTCAATATGCATCTTCCAGACAGTATCTTTTCAAATGCTTTTCTGCCGCTTGGATCATTTTCCTTGGGTTATGTGTGTGTCAACACAGGTTTCTGACCCATCTGGTCCTGCAGTCATTCAGTCCCAAAGAAACACAGAGGTCTACATTAATCATAAACTGGTCGGCCTAGTAGCTCAGGTTTCTTAACTCTTATAACTTATACTATCCCAAAATTTTTGTCTGTGTTAGTCACGTGACTTGGTACCTTTTTCCAGGGACAGTCACATCTTGCATCCTCTGCGTCTGGGTTTTGACTGCAGACTGACTCTTTCTTTTCCCAGAATTCTCATTGCCCCACCTTTACTTTCTGCTTGGTCACCCAGCCTATAATTCCTGCCTGACTACTGAACAATTAGCATTTTATTAAACAAGTACAAGAAAAAAATTTTTGCCGGGCGGTGGGGGAGGCAGAGGCAGGCAGATCTGTGAGTTCGAGGCCAGCCTGGTCTACAAGAGCTAGTTCCAGGACAAGCTCCAAAGCTATAGAGAAACCCTGTTTTGAAAAAAATGAAAAGAAAGAAACAAATCTTTACAGGGTAAAACCATTGTCCCACAGCACGTGTGTATTAAAGTCTCTGAACCATTTTACAATCAGATTGTGTCTTTATTGCTGATAAAGAGTCCTCTATTCTCAGTAACAGTACTTTATTAGAAATGTCATCTGAAAACATTTACTCCCAGTGTTTGGCTTGCTTCTTCATTGTCTTGACCATTTACTTCACAGAGAAAAACTCTTATTTTAAAGAACCCTATCAATTTTTTTTCTTTCATGTGTCTTGCCTTCATTGTTACTGCCATTAAATAGTTATTCCACTAAACCCAGGGCCATCTAGGTTTTACTTACACATTATATTCTTGGAGTTTTACAGCTTCTCATTGTACATGTAGGCCTGCAATGCACTCTGAGTTAATTTAGTGAAAGATAGAGTTTGTCTAGATTCATCTTTGGCATATGGATACATGGTTGTTTCAGTACCACCTACTGAAAACGCTATGTCCTATTCATTACCTTTGCCCTTTTACCAAAGACCACCAAACTATGAGAATTTGTCTTTGTCATCCTCCTTTTGTTCCACTCATCTATTTGCCTATTTTTTTTAACCAGTAAAACAACTGCATTGATCACTGTAACTCAACAAGGTTTAACACAAAGATATCTGCTATTATATTCTCCATATCTAGAACAAGAACTGAAAGAGCCACTCCTGAGACGTAGTAATGTATTCTAGTGCGTCATAACAACAAGGAAATGCTAGTACAAGACCGCTTGTGGATCTTTGTGAGTTCGAGGCCAGCCTGGTCTATAAGAGCTAGTTCCAAGACAGGCTCCAAAGCTAAAGAGAAACCCTGTCTCAAAAAACCACAAAAAGGGGCTGGAGAAATAGCTCAGCGGTTAAGAGCACTCCCTGCTCTTCCAAAGGTCCTGAGTTCAATTCCTGGCAACCACATGATGGCTCACAACCATCTGTAATGAGGTCTGGTGCCCTCTTCTGGCCTGCAGGCACACACCCCGACAGAATATTGTACACATAATAAATAAATATAAAAAACCACAAAAAATCCTTTGAATCAATCATTCCATTTCTAAAACCTGTCTGCAAGACACAATTAAGCATGTCTGTCCAAATGCCAGAGCTTTCACTGCACTACCATTTACACTAATAATAAAATTAAAACTCCTAAGAGGAAAATTAATACAGTATGGTACATCTTACTGAAGTCCAGTAGTCCTACCTCAATGAAATTCTCCCAAGCCAGCCTTAGCTTTTCCCTTCAATAGTCTCATTCTTGACAGTGGTAAAAAATGTGAAGACACATTCGAAGTGATGGAATCTTGGGGGGGTGTTATTCATCTCTAATAAAACAAATGTCACAACTTTATAAAAAAAATAAACCTGGACGCTCCAGCAGCAGTTTCTATTACTGCAGCTAAGGCAAAATGAGTACTGTAATGCTAATGACAACTTAAACCTTACCCTATATGTAAGACAGACATCACAGAAAACAATATTTTAGAACTACTAAATTTATACAGCAACAATAGTTACGAAGATGTATTTCTTGAAACTACAAAACATATGTTATCACTTTTAAAAAAAGTTAATATAGATTCATTTCAATAAAAGTTTCTGGAACAATAACTCGTTTTTAGTAGTTCTCTAAAAATGCTTGCCTTCATCATGTTTACACTTTTCTGTTTTCTTTCTTTAAAGCACATTTATCATTGGAAGATTCTATCATCATTTCTATCAGTTACAATTCTGTAAAGAAAGATGTAAACATATTCAAAGAAGCCACTGAACTGGAAATCTGCTCTTAAATAGCCTTTGGGTCCTTAAAAATGTTTTAATAAATAAAATTTGACCACATTTAGCACTTTATTTTAATGAGCACAGAAGATTGTTATTTTCATTTTTCTCCCCTTATCATGACTTGGTAAATTTCATATTAAAATTTCTTCTGTGAAACAAAAACAGTCCCAAAATGAAGGATCCTCTGGTGTAATAGGAATAGCAGATGCTATCAAATCATTAAAGTTAAAAATGGTAAACTGCCTCTGGGATGGTTTAGAATCATCTTGATATAAAATATTTGTTGTTTAGATCTATTGGGTTTCCTAACAGCCACTGCATCAAAATGGTGCTCATCTATTTTACTTTCCTCAAAAGCCCATTCTTTTTCTTCTTCCCCATCCAAGAACAAACGTGTTTCCTTATAAACCTGACCTATATCCAAGTTTAATGGAGATATAGCAAATTCAAGCCTCTGCATTTCAAATCCCAATCCAACACCAATGCTTTTAAGAAGCTTTCTTTTAGTGTCCAGTGCCAATAAAACATATCCAACTGAGTCCATTCATTATTAAAACATCTTGATTGTTTCCCACTCCTTGTTGGTAAACTTTCTTTTTATAATATGAAAGAATTCTGGAAGCGAACCACTATCTGGAAACCTAGTCTTTACTATATCAAGGCCAACTTGTAACTCAGGTTCTACAGCAAGAACTGCAAAGTCCCCTTGGTGTGAGATGTTAAAGTTGAAGTTGGGATAGGGATTCAAAGAGTCTTTTGCAAGAACCGGCTTTCCTTTTGAAGTTCTTTGCAGATGAATATGATCCCAAGGGATATTCAATTTCTCTGCAACTAATTTCCTTATCATCAGATGACAGGCCATGGCCGCCTTGGCCTCACAGGCAAACACAAACTGGCTGATGAGCTCCTTCTCCTTGGGCTGGATTGACCACACCACCAGCAGTTATTCGGCTCAACTCGGCAGCCAGGTCCCACAGAAGGCCCAGTGAATGCCCTCCATGGACTGCACCACGCAGAGCCTCTTGGTGGGGAACACCATGAGCCTCAAAGCGACTACAGCTCTTCAGACCCAATGGCACGAACCAATTCCCCTCTTATGACTATTCTTGATGTCATCTTGACTCCATTTGGAATTAACTGGATTCCACACATGGAGAGCACACCTGTGAGGGATTTTTTTTTTTTTTTTTTGCCTTTGAAGTAGGTGTATCCACTTCAGATCTGGACTTTGATTGGATAAGAAAAGAGTCTATTGAAGACCAGCTAAAACATCCAGCCATGTGGACTAACCATTAATTGGACTGTAGCCTATAAATCATTCTAATAAATCTAATCTGATAAATTCTCTTCCTATGTGTGTGTGTGTGTATATATATATATATATATATATATATATATATATATACATTCATTCATTCTATAAATCAGTCTAGAGAACCCTGACTAACACAGTTATCTTTCTCAAATCAGATGTTTGTTTCCAAAAACTACCTAATCTCAGCCTGGCTGTGGTGGCACACACCTTTAATCCCATCAGGGAGGCAGAGGTAGGCAGTTCTCTGGGAGTTTGAGGCTAGGCTGGTCTACAGAGTGAGTTCCAGAACAGCCAGGGCTACATGGAGAAACCCTGTCTCAAAATACTATTTTAATCCCGTTGTATCGATTCTGTCACAGAGCGGCATGGGCCTTGTAGTAAGGAGCTGTGGGCTGCGTTCCTGCCACCCGGCTCCGGGCCACCTGGCTCCTGCACAGCTAGCTTTATACCCGAAATAACAACACACAAATTGTATTCTTTTAAACACTGCCTGGCCCAACATTTTCAGCCTCTTACTCACATCTTGACTAACCCATATCTAATAAGCTTTGTAACACGACGAATGGTGTCTTACCGGGAAAGATTCAGCACGTCTGACCTGGTGGCTGGCTTCATTGCATCTCTCTCCCTAAGGAGAGGCATGGCGGTCTTCTCAGAGAGGCGAGGCGGGGTAATTGTCTGAGCCATCTACCTCACTTCCTTTTTCCTGTTCTGTCTACCCCACCTATCTAAATTTTGCCCTATCAAAAAGCCAAGGCAGTTTGTTTATTAGCCAATGAGAATCCTCCATCAGGCCGTCTGTGTCCCGTGTGTGAACCTTCCCACGCCCTCTTGTGGTGTGGGAAAAAATACTATTTTAAGGTGTGTTACTTTTTTTTTTAATGTTGCACTTGTTTAACTCTGTGAAGCTGTGCTACTATGCTAGCCTAAAACACCTGATGGTCTATGTAGTGATGAGAGCGGCGGGCTGCATTCCCACCCAGCTCCCAGCCGCCTGGCTAGCTTATGCCCTGAAATAACAACACACAAATTGTATTCATTTAAACACTGCCGGGCCCATTAGCTCTAGCCTCTTACTGGCTAACTCTCACATCTTGCTTAACCCATTTCTAATAATCTGTGTAGTACAAGGTGGTGGCTTACTGGGAAATATTCAGCATGTCTGACCTGGTGGCTGGCTTCATGGCGACTGTCTCACTGCCTTCTTCCTCCCAGCATTCTGTTCTGTCTTCCCCACCTACCTATGTTCTGACCTATCAGGCCAAGCAGTTTTCTTTATTAATTAACCAATGAAAGCAACAAATAGATAGACCCACCTACAGGTCTAATAAAAAGTTGAGGACTTCAAGGGTCAGCCACCCAGCCAGACAGAGTAAGAAGGAAAGAAAAGATATACAGGAATAGAGAGAGATAAAAGCCCCAAGACCAAAAATAGAAGGGATAATTTTTTAAAAACAGGAAATAATTCATTTTTTATAACTGAATAGTAATCCACTGTGTAAATGTACCATATTTTCTTTATCCATTCTTCGGTTAAGGAGCATCTAGGTTGTTTCCAATTTTTGGCTATGACAAATAATGCTGCTATGAATATAGCTGAGCAAATGTCCTTGTAGCATGATTGAGCATCCTTTGGGCATATGCCAAGAGTAGTATTGCTGGATCTTGAGATAAGTTGATTCCCAATTTTCTGAGAAATCACCATGCTGACATCCAAAGAGGCTGTATGAGTTTCCACTCCCACCAGCAATGGAGGAATGCTCCCCTTATTCTGCATCCTCTCCAGCATAAACTATCATTGGTGTTTTTGATCTTAGCCATTTTGACTGGTATGAGATTATGGTATCTCAGAGTAATTTTCATTTGCATTTTCCTGATGGCTAAGGATACTGAGCAGTTCCTAAAGTGTTTTTGGCCATTTGAGATTCTTCTGTTAAGAACTGTTTGTCTAAATCTATAATCCATTTTTAAATTTGGTATTTTGATGTCTAGTTTCTTGAGTTCTTTATATATTTTGGAAATCAGTCCTGTCTGATGTGGGGTTGGTTAAGTTTTTTCCCCCCCAAGATGGATGGTGGTGGTGTCCCCCTTTAATCCCAGCACTCAGGAGCCAGAGGCAGGTGATCTCTGTGAGTTCAAGGCCAGTCTAGTCTACAAGAGCTAGTTCCAGGACAGGCTCCAAAACAACACAGAAACCCTGTCTCAAAAAACAAAACAAAACAAAACAAAACAAAAAGAGCTGTCATGGTCATGGTGTCTTCACAGCAATAAAACCCTAACTAAGATAGTCATTAAAATACATTTTATTCAAAAATGCCACAGTAATTATCTAGTATCTTGTATAGTAACTTTTAAAAAAGAAATATTTTGGAGTGCACAACAGGTCAAATCTAGAGGCTTCATATATACTAAATAATCACCCTGGCAGCACTACAAGCCCAGCTTATTTTAAATAAAAATAAGATCATTTTACTTTATGATTCCCCAAATCTCAGATGTGTCATATTATTACAGGATACTTAGGAATACAGATAATCAAATATAGTAAGGTCTGGAGAAACTGTAGGGGTAAAGACATTCAAAAATATATACATGCATGAAATTTTCCAAAAATAGATAAATCAATTTTAAAAAATTAGAAAATGCAGCGTATTTTAGAAACTTTGAAGAGATTTGTGAGAAGTTGGTTGGAAAGAGGGTCTTGAGTTCAGGCTGGAGAACCAAAGCGACTCTGTACTGGGGACTGTATGTAGAGAAGCAGCAAGACACAAGCCACAGACAGAGAAACAGAGAGAAGAACTGCAATGAGATCAGGCGGGACACACTGTTAACAGTCCCAGTAAAAGTAAAAGTCAGGCTGTCTGTCCTGACCATTGCTCAGGCTCTTGGTAGATAGACCAATGTTTGAATTTGGTTTTGTCACCTATTAGTTGCATGGCTTTGATCCAGTTACTTAATTCTTTAAGACTCAGTTTTATCCTGAGTTTGGTTTACATAGCAAGTTCCAGGACAGCAAAAGATACATAGAGATCCTGTCCAAAAAAAAAAAAAAAAAAAAGATTCAGCTTTATCAACTATAAAAATAATTAGGGAAAGAAACCCACCTAAAGGGATGTAATGAGAGTTAGGTACTATGGAGCACTATACAGTCTGACTGACTCCCAAGGTCCCTTCAAGCAACAGTCAAGAGAGGATAAACACAGAGCTGACCTGAGGCATCTAAATACAGTGACTGTACTTTAGACATTAGATTGAGTCAGATATCTCAAGTTCTAAACTATTGGTGTATCAGGCTGAATAATCATTTTTATATGAAACTGCTGTGCATAACAGCAAGTTATGCCAACAGAGACTAGAGGCCAATAACAGTCAAAAAATTGTCTCCAGATATTGCCAGTCAACCTCAGCTGAGAAAATAAGTTTTTAGGTAGGGGAAAATGACTGAGAGGGGAGGAGAAGGTGGTTGTTTGGAAATGACAGCAGAAATAAAAAGGGTGTTGACCAAATTCATTGACTAGATTCCGTAGATTCAGAAGCCATTAAAAAGGGAGGTAGTAGAGTAACCATAATTCCAATTTTAATGCAGTGTGACTAGATCAACCAAAATAATTAAGGAAGCCACAGCTGTTAAGGTTTGAAGGACCAGAGGGGCATATGTATGAAAATACTTGCAAATTATTAAGAATCCTGGCCTAGCTGGGTTTGGTGGTGCACGCTAATCCCATCACTTACATCACTTAGGAGGCAGAGGCAGGTGGACCTCCAGGACAGTCAGGACTACACAAAGAAATCCTGTTAAAAAAAAAAAAAGGAATCTTGGCCTAGAGCCAAGAAAGGTTTGGAAGAGATCCCCACATCAAATAACAAAACCATTCCTTACATCTTGAGGTCTTAAGGATTTTGTTTTTGTCTAGCAGCTCTCAAATGAATAGTAATTATATGCCTCAACTGTAAAATCCCTGAAGAATAAACTTGTAAGACATATCTTGCTGCGGGAGCTCCTTCCTCTCCTTCAGCCAATAGCTGTTGAGATACCAGCCCATGGAGCATGGTCTCTTTCTTTTTAAAAAGCAGCAGCAGCCCTCTGCTCCTCCTCTTACAACAGATTAAATGGTGTAGGAGTTCCTACTGACTTATGTGTTGCTTTCATAGGTTGAATAAAGAAACTGCCTTGACCTTTTGACAGGGCAGAGATAGATAGGCGGAGTAGACAGAACAGAATGCTGGGCAGTGTGGCAGATGCCATGAATCTCTGGCCTGAGATGGACGTAGGTTAGACTCTTACCACAATCATGTGGTGATACAGATTAATAGAAATGGGTTAGTCAAGATGTGAGAGTTAGCCAATAAGAGGCTAGAGCTAATAGGCCAGGTAGTAATTTAATTAATACAATTTCTGTGTGGCTATTTGGGGAGTTAAGCTAGCCGGGCAGCAGGACACAGCCCGCTCCTCTTACAACAATATCTGACAATGAGTATAGGTTGCTCCATTTTATAAATACGATAAAAACTAAACATATTAAAAAAAATCACTGTATACTTATATAGTCATAGACTATAATCTTCCATCTTTGTACTATACAAAATCAGATGTGTATAGATAGATCCTGCTGAACATTAAATTACTGAGTTTTTAAATATGTATCACATATTTTAGATAAACTGGTGCAAAGAGGAAAGACTATATACAAATTGATATGCATCTAAACTCCAGGTAAATGATAGAGAAGCCACCCCCCCTGCCCCATATTACTCTTAAGACAGTCTTTTGCATTCGCAGCCTCTGTCTCGAAACTCAAGCAAACAAATCTGTGAATCTCAGCCCTACAAACACTTTCCAGAGCAGAAAAACACTGGAACTAACCTCAGGTACACACATATAGTGATTATACTTTTAATTTTCCTTTTTTGCTGTTGCTGTTTTTTATTTTAGGTGTATTAGTGTTTTGCTTGTACTTTTATGTGTGTATCGCATGTGTGTTTGGTACCTGAGGATGTTGGGTTACCCTGGAACCAGAGTTACTGAGATTTATGAGCTGCCATGTGAGTGCTGGGAACTGGATCCAGGTCCTCTGGAAGAGCAATCAGTGCTCTTAAGTCATCTCTCCCACTTCTTAAAATTTCCACCAATATTCTGAATCTCCCCAAATCAATATTCTCCAAACTCCTTTTTTTTCTTTCCTGAGACAGGGTTTCACTGTAGCTTTGGAGCCTGTCCTGGAACTAGCTCTTGTAGACCAGACTGGCCTCGAACTCACAGAGATCCACCTGGCTCTGCCTCCTGAGTGCTGGGTGCGCCACCCGGCTAATTATAATTTTTTATAATTTTTCATAATCCTCTCTAGTTCTGGGATTAAGGGCATGCACCACTGCTGCCTGATTTATATGGCAAACTAGTGTGGCCCCTGGGATTAAAGTTGTGTGTCACCACTGCCTGATCTGTAAGGCTGGACAGTGTGGCTGTTTTACTTTTCTGATCTTAACGAAAGCTTTATTTATTAAAATACAAATGAAATGCTACTACATCAAAGAATACATTTAAAAAAAAACAGGAGCTGTTTCATGTATTTTGACACTCTTGTTAGGTATACACATCAGGAGTTGATGTCTTCTTGGGGAAACAGACTCTTTTATCATACATTACCTGTTAACTTTCCTTGCTCTGGAGCCTTCCTTGTCCTACAGCTGCTTCTGTTCCTTTTAAGTGGTGTTCACACACTGTGTATTTCTTTATTTTCCTCATCCTTTACTTTTAAGTGAGTTTATTATAGATAAAATGGAATTGGATTTTAGTTCTTGGCATTCTTGAAGAGTCTAAATTACAATAGTGTATTACCTTGACAGTCAAAATGATTTTTTATACACTTGAACTAAATATCTACCATATTTTTATCTTTATCTTTGTTTTTTCTTCCAAATTTTCTGCCTTTAGTAATTTGTGCATTTTGTTTCTGTTTATTTCTTTCTTGTTATATTAACTGTACTTTTGGAACTTATTTTCAATGGTTGCCCTAACAAGAACAGTATAATTTGGAGCTAGTCTAAGACAGCCTTCAAATAACATTCCTTTCCATTCCCAAGTATATACTATAATCATAAAAATATTCCTTTTAAGGTCGAGCGATTGTGCTGCAAGCCTTTAATCCCAGCATTTTGGAGGCAGAGGCAGGTGGATCCCTGTGAGTTCGAGGCCAGCCTGGTCTAGAAGAGCTAGTTCTAGGACAGGTACCAAAGCTACAGAGTGATGGAGGAGAGTTATCTGTCTATGTTACTTTCATTGGTTAATTAATAAAGAAAACTGCCTTGGCCCTTTAAGAGAACAGAAAATTAGGTAGGCGGAGTAGACAGAACAGAATGCTGGGTAGCAGGAGTGGGGAGAGGCTTCAGGCAGTCGCCATAGTGAGTCGCCATGTTTCTCCTCTCCAAGATGGACGCAGGTTAAGATCTCTCCTGGTAAGCGATCCACCTCGTGGTGCTACACAGATTACTAAATATGGGTTAAAGCAAGATATGAGAATCAACCAATAAGAAGCTACAGATAACGGGCCAGGCAGTGTTTAAAAGAATACAGTTTCCATGTAATTATTTCGGGTGTAAAGCTAGCCGGCAGCCGGGTGGCGGGACGCAGCCCCGCTGCTTCTTTCTACAACAGAGAAACCTTGTCTCAAAAAATTATATATATATAATTATAATTGTGATTATAAAAAATCATCATTTTTGGACTGAGGTTGAGGTAAAAGCCAGTGGTTGGCTGCTTTGCTTTTTTGGTCTTCAGGTTGAATCCCATTATCATTATTATTTGAGTTTTTATTATTTGTGCTTCACTTTAAGAATTTCGTACAGACTATTTTTATCATATTCTTTCCTGTCACTCCATTTGAAAAAAAAAAAAAACAGATTTTCTCTCTCCCTTCAGCTATTATTTGCGAAAAGCTTTCTGGCCAGGGGCAGTATGTTATGCCCACTTTCTCGCATTTATGCTGGGATTTTTGTCTAGCTTGAGTTGGTGCATGCTGCAGCAGTCTCTATATGCCCATATAGAGCTCATATCTGCACAAGCCCTGTTGTATCTGGAAAAATGCCATTGCCTTAAAATTGTTAAAAAAAAAAAAAAAAAAAAAAAAACCCTGGCTCTTTGACTATTTCTGCCCCTCTCTCATATAAATCTGAGCCATGGCATTCCACTTACAACTAGAGAATTCAAATCTCTGTACAAAATGGATACAAGCTGGCAGACATTCAGCAAGAGCACACTGTACTCAGTGACATTGTCAGTCGTCTGGATAGAATGAACATCTATGACACCCCAGGACAATACGTACATAAGTTCACATGAGGCATTCTGAACCATAAAACTTATCCAAACAAATTTAAAATAACGTATCACATAATATCTGCTCTGATCACTGGAAATCAGCAAAAGGTAAGCTGAAAAAAAAATCCCAAATATTTAAACACTAAAACATTATAATCTGAACTAAGAATCAAAGAAATTGTCTTAAGAGAAAATTAAAAATAATTGGAACCATCCAAACACACTGTGAGGCAGGAAGATCATTTGAGACTAAGAGCTTAAGATCAAACCAGGCAATATGATAAGACCTGCAAATAACAAACAAATGAAAAATAACCTAAGTGAAAAGGAAAGCCACAGCTGAGCAAAGTTTGTAGGGTGCAATAAAAGTGGTGCTTAGACAGCACTGAATGGATTTTTAAAAAAAGTCAATCATATAAGCGTCCACTTGAGAAAATGAGAAAAAGGACTAGAAAGATACCCCGTCAACAAAGTGCTTGCTGAGAATGGGCATGACACATACTTGTAAACATACCCTGGGGATGCAAAGAGCGGCAGACCCCTGAGACTCAGCCTAGCCTAATTTACAATTTCCAGGTCCCAGTAAGGGACCCTATCTCAAAAAACAAGGTGAACAGCTCATGAGCTGTTAGAGATTGAATTTTGCCTCTACATGTACACCTTTACGAACACACACACGAAGGAGAAATACTACAGTAAAAGAGTATAGACCCATATCTATCACCATGCACAAAACTCAAGTCCAAATGGATCAAAGACCTCAACACAAAGCCAGCCACACTGAACCTTATAAGAGAAAGTGGGAAGTACACTTGAATGCATTGGCACAGGGAACCACTTCCTAAATAGAACCCCAGCAGCACAGACACCGAGAGAAACAATTAATAAATGGGACCTCCTGAAACTGAAAAGCTTCTGTAAAGCAAAGGACACAGTCAACAAGACAAAACGACAGCCTACAGAATTGGAAAAGATCTTCACTTACCCCACATCAGACAGAGGTTTGATCTCCAAAATATACAAAGAACTCAAAAAACTGGACACCAACAGATCATATAATCCAATAAAAAAATGGAGTACAGACCTAAACAGAGAACTCTCAACAGAGGAATCTAAAATGGCTGAAAGACACTTAAGGAAATGTTCAACATCCTTAGTCATCAGAGAAATGCAACTCAAAACAACTCTGAGATTCCATCTTACACCTGTAAGAATGGCCAAGATCAAAAACACTGATGACAACTTATGCTGGAGAGGTTGTGGGTAAAAAGGAACACTTCTGCATTGCAAGTTGGTACAACCCCTTTGGATGTCAGTGTGGTGATTTCTCAGAAAATTAGGAAACAACCTTCCTCAAGACCCAGTAATACCACTTTTGGGTATATATCCAAAGGATGCTCAATTGTGCCACAAGGACATGTGCTCAGCTATGTTCACAGCAGCTTTGTTTGTCATAGCCAGAACCTGGAAACAACCTAAATGCCCCTCGATTGACGAATGGATAAGAAAAATGTGGTACATTTACACAATGGAGTACTACACAGCAGAAAAAAAATAACGACAGCTTAAATTTTGCAGGAAAATGGATGGAGCTAGAAAACATTTTGAGTGAGGTAACCCAGACACAGAAAGACAATTATCACATGTATTCACTCATAGGTGGTTTTTAAACATAGAGCAAAGAAAGCCAGCCTACAAACCACAATCCCAGAGAATTTAGACAACAATGCAGACATTGTGATGTAGGAGAGTCTTCTGTTTGAGTTGATTTCATTGGCTAATAAAGAAACTGCCTGGCCCATTTGATAGACCGCCCCTTAGGTGGGTGGAGTAGACAGAACAGGAAGAAGGAAGTGAGGTAGATGGCTCAGTCAGATGCCACGCCTCTCCTAAGTTAGTCAGACCACCGTGCCTCTCCTGAGAGAGATGCCAGATGCAATGAAGCTCCAGCCCAAGATGGACGTACGCTAGAATCTACCTGGTAAGGCACCACTTTGTGGTGCTGCACAGATTATTAGATATGGGTTAATCAAGATGTGAGTAAGAGGCTGGAAATAATGGGCCAGGCAGTATTTAAAAGAATACAATTTGTGTGTCGTTATTTGGGGGCACAAGCTAGCCGGCGATCAGGAGCAGGGCTGCAGGAAAGCAGCCCACAGCCCCGCACTACAACATTGAGAGACATATATAGATCTAATCTACATGAGAAGTAGAAAGTATAAAAAGACAAGATCTCCTGAGTAAATTGGGAGCATGGGGACCTTGGGGGAGGGGAGAGGCAGGGAGGGGAGCAGAGAAAAATGTAGAGCTTAATAAATATCACTAAAAAAATAAATTTTTTAAAAAAGCAAAGAAAAAAAAGAAAACATAAGAACATAGATAAGCCGGTGTGGCAGCGCATGTCTTTAATCCCAGCACTTGGGAGGGAGAGGTACTCAGATCTCTGTGAGTTCGAAACCAGCCTGGTCTACAAGAGCTAGTTCCAGGATAGGCTTCAAAGCTACAGAGAAATCCTGTCTCAAAAAACCAAAATAACAACAACAACGATAAAACGAAGAGTGCTGTGCCTGGGTTCACACACCTTTGATCCTAGCACAGCAGAGGCAGAGGCAGGAGGGTCTCTGAGTTCAAGGCCAGCCTGGTCTAGGCTAGCAGTGTAGCTCTGTGTCAACAACCCAACCGATCCCTCCCCACCCTGGGGAAAAAAAAAGGCTGGAAAGGTTGCTCAGCAGTTAAGAGCATTTGATGCTCTTGCAGAGAACCCCAGTTCAGTCCAGCACCCAAATGGTGGTTTATAACCATGTGTAACTCCCATTTCAGGTGATCTGACACCAGGCACATATGGGGTGCACGTACATGCAGGCAAACTTTCAAACACATTAAACAAATTAAAAAGAAGTCATTTTAAAATTACTCAAAAATCCTTATAGCTTTAGTTATGCAATCAAATGATTAACACTAGACTAATCTCATTTTCTGAGAAAACAGTCATTTTCCTAGAAGAATGTGAGAGTGTATGGTCCAGTCTTCCAACCCAATTTTCTCCACATGATTGACCCTTCTCTCTAACAGACATTGGGACCTAACTATATCTACCTCCCTCAAGAAAGAAAGCTGTCCAGAACCTTTACAGAGTCACTTTGGTTGAAGTGCAATGAAGAAAGCTATCTCCAAGTAATGGCAAAAGAAAACAAAAATCTGAGCTGATTAATCAATCTGGTCTTAAGTTGGCTATAGAGGTGGAGGATGGCTGAACTTCTGGTCCTCCTGCCTCCACCTAAAGTGCTGGATTATAGGCATGTGACACTATGCCCAATTTACAAAGGGCTGGGTATTGAACCCAGGGCTGCATGCATGCTAGGCAAGCATTCTACCATCTGAATTACATCTCTGCCCCAAATCTCATTTTTTATTCCAAAAGCTAACTCATGAAGAGTAAAATACCTGAACCTAAACAATTTAAGAAGTAGTCCACTAAAACAATGCAGCTCAATTTTCTTCAACCCTACTGGGTCTTCAGTTATCTCATATAACATAGCTTCTGTTCCCAGGGTCTAAGAACAACCACTCCCACACTGGCTCAGCAATTTAGACTCTAGCTCTTCAAGGAGAAGGCACAAAGTTTCTACCCCAACCTCAGGACTACCTGGATGTGATTCATTCTCACTACACCCTAAAATCAGAATATCCCACAAAAATAGCCATGAAAACTACATAACAGTGCCAGTTGCTTATACATACACACCCTGGTCCCCTAGGTAAACCTAGGGCTTCAAATAAACATACACACACACACACACACACATACCACCACCACCACCACCACCACCACCATCAACACAACACATTAAATGGACAGAATGGAAAAAGTATTTATATACCTAATACTGATTAGATCTTATTAAATTATTGGAGATAGGAGTCCCTTAAGAAAATAAAAATGATGGGTCCATGTAGAGTAGATTCTTTATCTCAGAAGATCTCACAATGCAGTTTTTAAAATAATGTGTATGGGTGTTTTACAAACTATTACATGGACCATTGTGTGTCTAGCACCCGAGAAGGCCAGAAGAGGACATTAGATGCCCTGGAGTTATAGATGGTTGTAAGCTACCATGTGGATGCTGGGAATTGAAACTGAATCCTCTTAACATCTGAGCCACCATATCTCAGCCCCTCATAATGTAATTTTATTGCTTAAATTTTTAAAAATAAACTTCAATTTAATTAATTTTACTAAACAACATTACAACTGACAGTCCTTTATGACTACCTGGTTTATCAATGGCCTAGAAAGATAGGTGATAAACACCAAGGACTGTAGTTCAGCCTAACGAGAGAAACTGAGGGTTGTATTACATGATTAAAGGCTATACCACAGCTCCATGGAGTCTCTGCTTTCATACTAGCCATCTCCAAAACCCCCATGTGACTAAAGAGTGACAGTCTCAAAAAGGAACAATAAAAGATAAAGCTTCTTCATGTGTTCAAACACTCTAAAACTAAAAATTCACTTCTCTGCTGTTTATCCAATTTTCATTAAGTATAATTTACACTTACAAAACATTCCTCCTTCCTTCCCTCCCTGGATAGGATGTTACTATGTAGCTAAATTTGACAAGGCACTCACAATCTACATCTGCCTTCTAAAGCAGAACTTGCTACAGGAACACACACCACACCACTCTTGGCTTCATACACTACTTTTATAATTCTCAAACTGCAAAATCAAGACCATGTAATGGTCTGGATAAGAAGCTGATTAGAATCACAATAAATTTCCAAATAAAATTTAGTTTAGGTATAGCACAATTCATCAATAAAGGATGGCCCAGGATTCTGGCAGTCATCTGTATTATTTTATTTTAGAAAGTCTAGTTCCCTAAATACATGTATATAGGTGTAAGCAACCACTGTGTGGGTCATGCCATCAAACAAAAGCAACACCTACAAAGTCTCTCTCAGTGACTGGAAGCAGCCAGACACTCAAACTGCCAGTCCTGAATTATAGCCTTTGAATGGTGAGGGCTTCACATTTCACCGATCTGGGCACAACCCAATCAGAAGACAAACCCCTGCCCTGCCGGGGACCAGCAAATCCGCTTTCTTCCAGTGTGCACATGACTGACTGTGCTTTCTGTCCATCATCTGGGTCATATATAGTTCAATGCAAGCTAAGCAGACAGGGCTGCAAGGAAATCTGGCGCGGTTCAGTACCTTGTCTAACCTGGGCTCCAGTATCTTTAAAAAAAAAAAAAAAAAAAAACTAACAAACTCATTTTTCTACCGGGACAGGATGCTGTGCTGGCTGAAGTTCCTTTTCTACAGCAAGAATCCAATCTGGAAGCACAGAAGTTGTCCTCTAGCAACAGCAGTTCCAACTTTTTTGATTGTTGTTGCTGCTTTCTCCCATCACCCCCACCCCTTTTGACAAAGATCCAACTGTAAAAAGTCTTACGTAACAGTTCAGGACTACTTCGGTTCTTTTACCGGGTAAGCACTTTCAATTTTTTTCAGCTAAAAACCATTTTAAAATTGCATCTGTTAAGAGGCTTGACTAAAACCTTTTAAGTAATTTATGTGGTGAAATACTGTCACTGGATATTTTAGTCTCACTTCTGCACGTGCTCCTTTGTTCTCAGAACAGAAGCTTTTATACACTCCCCATAACGCAGCTGCAGAGTTATTAAGTCAATTATTATAAGGAACACAAAGCTTGCTTTGCATTCTTTGCCTTTAGATAATTAATTTTGTATTTGTTTTTCTTAAAACAGTATTTAAATAAGGAAGAAATTTTAAAAAGAATAAACTCTTGTAGAATCTAGCAAAGTTTCAAGTTTTTACCACCTTTTTATCTGGAGTTTTGTGTGGCCAAACACTTGTGCCGCCTGGAGCGTTGGGGGTAGAGGCAGCAAAGACAGAGAGGAACTAAGCCAGACATGGACAAAGGCATGAGCCAAAACCAGACAGCCCTGGCCGTTCGATAGGCCAGCAGTGGGTGAGACAGGTCAGCCAGCTGCAGAGGTGGGAGGGGGAAAAGGGGCATGGATGTGTGAGGTGCTCATGCGTGTGATCGTGACTAGATTCTGAAACTGCCAGCCATTTTCCAAGCTATGCTTTGTATAATCTAAAGGAATGTGTCTTCTCTAAAACAGTCTTTCCAGAGTCACTGAAAGAGATGAATACAAGTGACACCAGCAGCACATAGAATCAGAAAATACCAGGAACTTGAGTGGGCAAGAGAGAATGCAGGGTGTGTGGAAATGTTTTAGTGATCTGGAATGTGTTGAGTGACAGGAAGTGCCCCAAGATCCCCCCCCTCCAAAAACCAACTCTTCTCAGTCCCGCCTGCTTTTGTCTAACTCTGTAATCTACACACTACTGCTTACAAAGCTGTCTGAGTTTGAGACAAAAAGAACATAAAAGGCTGTCCTTCTCATAGTAACTCTGACATATCAGAAATGTAAAAGCATGGTCCTTATCAAGACTATTTTTTTCCAGGTATACAGAAGATACTTAAAATAACTTCACAGATAAATGAGAATCATGAATTATAGTACCATTTTAAACCTATAACTTAAAAACAGTAACTGATTCTGAGATAATTGAGTGGGTTCCTAATTTGAAGGCCACTTGTTTTTGTTGTTGTTGTTTTTTGTATATTCCATGTGAAGTTGGATTTTCTTTGTATTGATGTGGGCTGCGGGTGGAAAATTTAAAGTATTAAGAGGAGTGTATTTTAAAAAAAGGTGTGGGTGATTTCCCAGCATAAGCTGGAAAGTACGTTAAAAGACTAGTTCCTTGGGAAAGCACTGTCTCTTATGTTTGTTTGCGTGTAATCAAGTAGTAACTTTATACTATAATAAGTGTTAAGAAGGAAATTTTTCAGAGAATAACCTTGTTCTAAATGAAAAAAACAACTCGGCATTTTCCCCAAACTTCAGACAACACGAAAAACCAGCCAAATAATTAAACATATAACTCTACTTATGAAATAAAAAATTAAGTATTAAAAAGATGATTCTTTCTCATGTTTCCAGCTCCTACCACAAAGAATGTGTGGTCAACCTAGGAGTTAATCTTTCCTAGCATAGCTCTGAGCCTTCACGCCGAGCAGACGTTATTCACATGACGATTCGAAAAGTCCATTCATATATCTCACTACCTGGATTTGAATAGAAACCAGACAGCAATTCTTCAGTTCCAGCCACATTCGCCCCACTGGACAATAGTGATTTGTTAGTGCAGTGTTGCAGGCTGTGGGACACAAAGCTGGGGAAAGATGCAGATTCAGAGAACAGGAAGTTACAAGCGCCGTTCACTCCTAGCAGCCCTGAGATTTAAAATAAGAGAGAGGCATCAGGGAGATGCCATGTTTAAGAGCTACTTCTAGCATTTTAACCACCTCCAATGTCATAAAAGTATTGTTAAAGTGCATAAAGTCACGAGTCCCGTGTGTTCTCTTTTCTCACTACAAAAACTCTATTCAAAGCCTCAGCACAGCCAGCAGGATCTAAAGTGCCCACTGCTGATGGGCTGCATGGTCTGCTCTAGAAAGAAGTGGAACATTTTATAAATAAAGCATATTAGCACAAGTAGACCATAATAAATCTTTTAAATTTATTTCAGAAAACCATTCAAAAATTAATTAAATGTAACAAAACTGTATATACTAATTTTATCCAAGATATCATGTAATATTTCAACTAAGGTTTCTTAGAACACCAGTTTAAAACTAGTCTTACATAAAAACTTTTAAGTTTTAGATTGTATTTGCCAAACCAAAAATTTAAAATCAAAGTCTCAAGCACTTAATTTTGGAAACAAAAGCAAAATCATATTTTCTTTTGTTGATTATCAACTTATAAATTGTCTCTACTTTATCTAGAAACCTTTAAAAAAACTATTAATGGAGTCGGGTGGTGGTGGTGTACACCTTTAATCCCAGCACTTGGGAGGCAGAGGCAGGTGGATCTCAGTGAATGTAAGGCCAGCCTGGTCTACAAAGAAATTTCCAGGACAGCCAGGACTGTTACACAGAAAAAAATCTGTTTCGAAAAGAAAAAAAAATTAGTGGGATGCCAGGCAGTGGTGGTACATGCCTTTAACACCAGCACTTGGGGGGCAGAGGTAGGCGGATCTCTTAGTTTGAGGCCAGCCTGGTCTATAGAGTGAGTTCCAGGACAGCCAAGGCTACACAGAAAAACCCTGTCTCAAAAAAACAAAAACAAAGAGAGAGAGAGAAAGAGGGGGGGGGGGAGGAAAAGAAAGATACTAATGGGAATTCTAAAAAGGAGAGGGCATATTATTAATCAATCTCAATTAATAAGCAAGGGGAAAGAAAGTATGGTTTCTATTCTGGCCCTTATGGTGCATCAACAGGACAGACTGGTGTCCATTCATTCAGTAGGAACAAAAGACCCTTACAAAAAGAAAAGGTACCTAGTATGCAATCTATGATGAAAACCAAACCATGAACAGTATCATTCCTGAGATCACAAATAATCAAAGAGCTTTGCAAACATGAACTGTTCTGCTCAGTTATGTCCCAGGATAAGAGTTTTGAGTTGGACCCAAGTAAGTTTCATACTGCTTCCAATGACTGAACTTCTTCAACTTTTTTGTTTGTTTGTTTTTGTTTTTTGAGACAGGGTTTCTTTGTAGCTTTGGAGCCTGTCCTGGAACTAGCTCTTGTAGACCAGGCTGGCCTTTTTTTTTTTTTTTTTTTTTTTTTTTTTTTTTCGAGACAGGGTTTCTCTGTGGTTTTGGAGCCTGTCCTGGAACTAGCTCTTGTAGACCAGGCTGGTTTCGAACTCACAGAGATCCGCCTGCCTCTGCCTCCTGAGTGCTAGGATTAAAGGCGTGCGCCACCACCGCCCGGCCCAGGCTGGCCTTGAACTCACAGAAATCCGCCTGCCTCTGGCTCCTGAGTGCTGGGATTAAAGGCTTGTGCCACCACCGCCCGGCAACTTCTTCAACTTCTATCACTGCTAGTCATACCACAAATATCAATCACTACCTCTATCTGTGCACTGTCCAATACAATAGCCATTAGTCACAATGTGTCTATTTTGCTTTACATAAAAGTGAAAGTTCTTTACCCTTACTAGCCTTATTTTAATTTAAACTTTCAATATGCTCATGTAACTACTGGTTATTATTATACTGGATGGCCCAGATAGAAGGTTACTTCCTTCACTGCCAAAGTCACTGGACAAAGAGCTGATTTAAGCCATGCTCACACCTTATACATTGCCTTCGGCTACACATACAGTTGGATACATGCACACAATCTATAGGTAATAGCAATAGCATGTATGACAAAATAGTTAGTGATATGACATTTGACAAACACCCAAAAAGAATTTGGAACCGATGGTGAGGCAGGAGGTTTAAATCCATTTTTTAAAACTTGATTTACAGTAAAAAGCTACAGTTAAGAATATAAAGAGAAGCTGGGTAGTGGTGGCGCACACCTTTAATCCCAGCACTTGGGAGGCAGAGGTAGGTGGATCTCTGTGAGTTTGAGGCCAGCCTAGTCTACAAGAGCTAGTTCCAGGACAGCTAGGGCTGTTACACAGAAAAACCCTGTCTTAAAAAAAAAAAAAAAAAGTAAAGTGAGCCACAGAAGTTCTTTCCAAATATGTAGATAATTCTGTAGTCTCTCTTACATTGCCATTGCTACAGATTAAACACAGAGTAACAAAATTCAGACCTGGGTGACTTTTATAGCTCGATGCTACAAGGCAAATGAATTCACCTCTCTCAAGCTTCTGCAAAATAAGGAAATATGAAAGAATTCACAATAAAGCATCTAACAAGATGCTGAGCATAAAAAGGAGTAGTGATTATTTACTACATTTTCCCCTTTAAATCTTTACAATATAACTTCTTCTGAACAGATACTGTTCAGAACACAAGGTGAGCCTTTAAAAGCAATTATCCTCATATCAACTAAGTAAAATGAAAATATATGAATACGAGACAACTTTTCCAAGTCACAAGGTGCCAGTGATATCTATGATTCCTGAGCTTTATAACAGATTTGCAGGGTGACATTAATATTCTTGTTTTAGCTGTATGATGGTGGTACACACCTTTGGTCCCAATACTTGAGAGGCAGAAACAGGCAGATCTCTGAGTTCGAGGCCATCCTGGTCTACAGAGTGAGTTCCAGAACAGTCAGGGCTACACAGAGAAACCCTGTTTTGGAAAACCAAAATAAGTAAATAAATGAATAAATATATTCTAGTTTTATTGATGTAGACTTATGGAAGAGGAGGAAGTGACTTATTCCTGGACAAGCCAGGAAAACCTCATGTCACATTTGACTCAAACAACCAGCATGGTTTCTATGTGTTCAGATCTTAGGTATTAAACAAAGGCCAGAAGGCTGAAGAACAGGCTCAGTCTTAAAAGCATAAGGACTTGATCTCTATATCCGGCACCTACAAAATACTGATGGGAAGCAATGACAGGAAGACCCCTTGGCTTTGTTGGCCAACTCAGCCTAAGCAAATTAGTGAGTCCCAGGTTGAAATGACAAGTTCCAGATCTTACCATAAAAATGAAGTGAAAAGTGAATGACGAAAGTACCATTTGTCAACCTCTGACCTCTGCACACACGTACATGTGTACCCACTTATATAAATAAACTATAGTCAATAAAAAAAGACCCTAAATTGTCAAGGAATGTCAACAGTATCCAATGGGAACCCAGTATCTGTTCAATAGTAAAATAAAAGCTATCGTATTGTATTTACTTATTATTTTGAGGGAGTGTGAACATATATACAGATGTCAGAGGATAATTTGTAGGAGTAAGTTCTCCTATCCACCATGAAGGTTTGGGGACGGAACTCATGAGGTCAGACTTGGCAGCAAACATCCTTATCCAGTGGGCCATCTCACCCTACTTGAAAAAGCTATTTTAGAAATACAACTAGGAAACCTGAGTCTCGTGACTTGATTAAAGCACGCAGAGAAACCTTTGGTAGAAAACCTTAAGAAATCCTGAACTGGAGCTTCTTCAAAGAATATTCAAACCACTTAAGTTATAACACAGGAATAATGAGCCAGAAAAAATACCTAATGCCTTATGACCTTCAATTACATGAACTGTTTTATGATGGAGACTGGATGCAACGAGCTGTACTTCCTTTCAGGGCTTTGGTGTAAATAATAACAAAACACTATAAGTGACTTCTATCATGACCACAAATTTTAAGCCCAAATCTACCACCAAATAAATGTGATAAGATTCATAGATTGTGATGTCTCTCAGCCATTCAATATCACACCTCTTAGTATAAGAAATATGTCTTAGGGTTAGTAGACATATCTAAGAATACTAGCTCTACCATCTAGTGGCTATAAGGTATTGAGTAAGTCCCTTCCCCCTCTATCAGTGTCTACGTTAATAAACAAGTATTAATGTCACTTGCAAGACTGTTTAAAGGCACAAGAATCACAAATATTAAACACCTAGCACATGGAAAACACTCTAGACATCTGAACTCTATCTTAACTTCTAAAGGCTTTAAATCCAGACCAATATCTGATACTTTTCCTGGATAGAGAATGGAAGTACAAGTGTTCTAACCTAATTCATAGTGCCCAGTATTCTGTTTAAAATTAAGTGCACAAGTGTAAAAACAGTCAACATTGCACAAGGAATTTTAAATCTTAGAGACAAAAACTAGCTGGAATCCATGTATCACATGAGAGGGATCACTGGTGACCACAGGCTCCAGACAGAGGTTGGCCCGCTCAGTGTGAAAACAGGTTCCTAGTCAAGTGTTGCATTGGCTGAAGGACTTTGATATCTGTAGTTGTATTTTTCTTTGGGTCACCAGTTCACAAATAATGACATAGAGACTTATTATTAATCATGAAAGCTCAGTCAAGCTTAGACTTGTCCCACTAGATCTTATAACGTTAATTAACTCATTTATTTTAATCTGCTTTCTGTTATATGGCTTGTTACCTCATTTCTCCACAATGCCCATGCTGGTGACTTTGCTTTCTTCTTTTCTCTGCCAGGATGTCCCATCTATACCTCTGCCTAGCTATTGGCTATTCTACTTTTTCTTACACCATCACCACAGCAATACATTTTCACATAGTGTACAAATATCTCACAACAGGAAATAGCCAAACATGCTACTCCAAACCATATAAAAACAAACTGAATAATGAAATGAACAGTGCCCAGAGTCAGACATCTGAGTTTGAATCTAGATTCTTTTTTTGGGGGGAGGGGGGAAAGGAGGTTGGGGTTGTTGAGATGGGGTTTCTCTGCAGTTTTCAGAGCCTGTCCTGAAACTAGCTTGCTTGCTTTCTTCCTTCCTTTCTTCCTTCCTTCCTTTCTTTCTTTCTTTCTTTCTTTCTTTCTTTCTTTCTTTCTTTCTTTCTTTCTTTCTCTTTCTTTTTCTTTTTCTTTTTGAGGCAGGGTTTCTCTGTAGCTTTAGATCCACCTGCCTCTGCCTCCCGAATGCTGGGATTAAAGGCGTGTGCTACCACTGCTAGGCCATAAGTAAATATTTTTAAAAATATAAGCAAACCATTTTATATTTAAAATAATAGCATCTCTGTGGATATAAAAGGTATTTGTAAACAGAGAATGAAAATCATTAACACTTTATTCATTTATTATTATTGTTTTGGTTTTTCAAGACAGAATTTCTTTCTGTAGCTCTGGCTATCCTCTGTAGACCAACCTGGCCTTGAACATGTCAGATCCCCTGGAAGTAGAGATACAGTGAGCTGCCATGTAGGTGCTGGGAATTAAACTTGGGTCCTCTGTGAGAGCAGTCAGTGCTCTTAACTACTGAACCAACTCTTCACCCTTCTCCCACCTTTGTCTTTATTAGGTTCAGATAGAACTCAAAGTTTACTAATAAGTATGTAGGAACAAGACTGTACCAACCAAAGCTTGGGTCCAGAGGCAAATGATTCTTTCTCTAGTCTTCTGATACTCATTTATTCAGGTACTTGTATATTCAACTTTCAACATAGTACAATTTATTAAAAAACAGTCACTGAGGCTAGGCAATGGAGGTACAGCCCAGAATCAACAGTTGGAAGACTAAAGAAAACTAAAGTTCAGGGTCAGCCTGGGCTACCTGTGTCTATAGACCGCCTTAAAATATTTTTAAAGTCACTGAAAGCCTTTTCTGTGGCATGCCAAGGACAATAATGCCTTCAAAATTCCCACAAAAGCTCCCAGTCTAGGTTAAGAGACAAATCTGAATATAGGACACTGCTAAGAAAAGTACAAACTAGAAGCACTTAATCTTCCACTTGAAAGACAACTTTGAAGACAGGATGTCCGAAGTTTGAAAGATAAGAAGGTTTTATAGAAAGAAATAAAGGAGAGCTTCTCAGGCACTAATAATATAAATGAAAGTACTGATATTATGTTCAGATTTGCTTAAACACAGACAACAGAGGTTGAAACGGTAGGAAGAGGCCTGTCTGGTTCAAGCTATGAAAGACATTGCAGCTCCAATGTCGTAATTCACTAAGCTTGTATTGAGAGTAACTTCAGGAGTTGCAGAGATGGCCCAGCAGTCAAGAGCACACACTGCTTTTTCAGAGGAGCAGAGTTCAGTTCTCAACAACACCCTTGTATGCCCATAACTAACTCCAGGGGATCCGGTGTTCTCCTCTGGACTCTACAGGTACCTGCATTCACACATATACAAACCTACAAAGATTAAAATCAACATTTTTTTTTTTTTGAGACAGGGTTTCTCTGTATAGCCCTGGCTCTCCTAGAATATGTTCTGTAGACCAGGTTGGCTGTGAACTCACAAAGACCAACCTGTCTCTTCCTGGTCTATAGAGCAGGTTCCAGGATAGCCAGGGCTACACAGAGAAACACTATCTGGAAAAACAAAACAAAACTTTAAAGTAGTATGCTATTTCCTCCAGTGTGTGTATGTCCATAATCTTTTGTGATGGGTATGTGAACTTCAAGCATAAATCTAGTAGTGAGAAATCTAAATTCCTTGTTTAATGGGACATTGTTAAAGTTTGCAAATCTACAAATTTCTCTGGTATACTTTTAACTTGTTGACTCATAGTTATGAATATATATAATAACAGGCTCCAAATAAATATTTCCTGAAATAGTAAGATTAATAGGCTTAGTGATTTGCAATTTTAAAATAAACTTCCATTTTTTTCTCCCTACATTTCCCATTACAAAATCAAGAAATTATTTTGTTTTTTCATAACACATGACTTTTGTCAAGAAAAGGTCTAAAAAGCTAGATACTGGGAAATGTTTTTAATTACTGAATTTTTATATTCTAACATTAAATTGGTTAGCTCCAGGCACAGGCAGCTGACAAACACAGCTTCAAGTAAGTCACAAGTCACTGAAGGAGAGCATCCAGATATGGAAGCAGTTCAGAGTGAGTGAAGCACAGGGCATTGTACGGTTTGCGAGCAGTGAGGAAAAGGTATGGCTGAACAGGGATCTACTGGGGTTCAATAATATAAACTCATCTCGAGGAAAAGAATAGTCAGACTATAATGTTGCCAAGCAAAGATAATTTGAATTTAGCTATTAGATGGATTCAAAATAGGCAATGCTAAAAAGACATACTTAGGTATGTTGCACTCATTCAGATGAAATCACTGTGCTGACCTAGATGACGGCAGTAAAGTTGCAAAAGGCTGTTACATGAGGCAGTACCTATAGCAGTCAGATTCATAAAAATTCAAAATAGAATTGATGGCTATAAAAGTTGAAAAACCAAACGGTTGCATTCAGTGAACACAGGATTTGGGGTTTGTGAGGAGAAGGTGCTGTAAGTCTGTTGCACGTCAGTGTGAAATTTGCTCAACACTAGTGAACTGGGCACTTTAAAAGTCAAGGATGTAGGCTGTGGTGGCACACGCCTTTAATCCTAGCACTCAGGAGGAAAAAAACAGGTGGATCTCTGAGTTCAAGGCTAGCCTGATCTACAGAGTGAGTTCTAGGACAGCCAGGAAACCTTGACTTGAAAATCAAGATATAATAATAATAATAATAATAATAATAATAATAATAATAATAACAACAGCAGTAGCAATAGCAGCTACAGTGTTGTCGTATGTCATGTGGGAGTTAATCTTGTTTTGTAACCCAGCAATAGATCAGAGTCTTGCTAGATTGCCTAAACTAGATTCGAACTCAAGGGCAAAGAGGTCACTGCCTCAGTATCTTAAGTAGAGAGGACCACAGGCATATACCACATGTATTTGATGTTGTTTTTATTTAAACAGCTTAAGAAGAGAAAAAAGAGACATGAAGTTTATTTGTGGTGTGGCCAAGGAAAGTGAGGAGGGAGGAAGAGAGATAATTTGCTCTAAATAACCTCTAAATTGCTAGTGCCCCATACCCCAGTTATAAAATGAATATGGCTAAATGGGATCCTATTTACAGGGTACCACAAAGTTTAAACATGGTTCTCAATATCTACACTATTAATTTTCATGCTATTTAACATTTCCTGAACCACAGTCATTCTTCGTTTTAAATAAAAATATTAAGAAATAACTTAAAATGTGAGAAATATAGAACAAATGTAACCTTGGGCTAGGGCTGTTGCAGTTTCATGGTAAAATGTTTATCTAGCATGCACAAGACAGCTCCCAGACCACCAGAAGAAAAAGCTAACAGTAGACTAAACAATAAAAAGCCAAGCAGGGTATGTATGTGTGCAACTCTGCTAAATCTCTTACAACCATAATGCTCTTTTGAAGTACTGTTTCAATGATCACCCAAAGCCTTTCACTAAGTATTGTTTTAACAGTCCTTGATTCCCTGCTTCAGAAATAAGGCCATGCATGCAGTCCTACCGTGGAGTACAGGAACTGTGTGAACAACCCAATGTTGTCTTTTTCAAATAGTGTGTTAAAAGCACATTTTAAGAAAAATTTTAAATTTGAAAAATTAAATGCAAAAAGCCGGATGGTGGTGGTGTATGACTTTAATGCCAGCACTTGGGAGGCAGAGGCAGGTAGATCTCTGTGAGTTCGAGGCCAGCCTGGCCTACAAGAGCTAGTTCCAGGAACAGGTTCCAAAGCTACAGAGAAACCCTGTCTCAAAAAACCAAAACAAAACAAAAATTAGATGCTGAAATTCTGTGCAGCAAAAGGTCAAAAATGTCTAATTTTCACTAAATGGTTACCATTAATTAGCATTTACTCTGATGGACACATGGGTATGCCATTAATGACATTAAACAGATAGTTCAGCTAAAGAAGCTTTGGCTTCTATTACTATTTTTGTATCAAACAAATATGAAAAGTGACAATTTAATATATACCTACAGAAGCTGCATATACTTATTGTATTAGAAAGCAAGACATTTTCTTCCAAACAAATGTGAATGAGTCTTTTCTAAATTTCCTCCATGTATTTTTCTTAAGTTTTCTGTTATGATGTTGGTTTTAGTCACCAAAATGCAAAATTTATTAAATGGTATTTGTCTTATTTCAATCAAGACATGTTTCAAATAGTTGATTCATGAAGTTTATTCTAACAACAGTTCTAGCTTTTTCTTTCGAGGAACAAATAAATAATATTAACCTTATTACATATGTATATAATAGCTATAGAAAAAAACACTGGGGCTAAAGAGATAGCTTAGAGGTTAGGAGCTCTTGTTGCTCTTCCAGAGGTCCTGAGTTCAAATCTCAGCAACCACATGGTGGCTTTACAATCATCTATAATGAGATATGGTGCCTTCTTTCGCAGGCACCATCTCTGAGTTGGATAAAAAATATTTCAATCAAATGGACCTAAGAAACAAGTGGGTGTAGCTATCAAAATATCTAACAAAATAGATTTCAAACTAAAATCAATCAAAAGAGACAAAGAAAGACATTTCATATTAGTAACAGGAAAAATCCATCAAGAGGAAATCTCAATACTGAACATCTATGCCCCAAATACAAGGGCATCCTCATATGCAAAAGAAACACTTCTAAAACTTAAATCATACATTAAACCCCACACACTAATAGTGGGAAACTTCAGCACTCCCCTCTCTCCACTGGACAGGTCAGTAAGACAAAAAATGAACAGAGAAATAAGGGAACTAACAGATGTTATGACTCAAATGGACTTAACAGACATCTACAGAATATTCCATCTAAACAGAAAATATACCTTCTTCTCAGCACCTCATGGAACCTTCTCAAAAATTGACAATATTAACTATTTTTAAATTTAATATAACCTGGAAGCTCAATTACAAGTGTGTCATGGTATATGTATTGTATGTGCTTTCTAACTCTGCTTTAAATGTGTACAAATTCAAGGAGGTCTGCATTCCACAGGTAGAAAGTAATCATTGTTTCCTACTCTCATCTTACTTGATGGAGCCTGACAAACCAAACAGCTAAAGCTACCTGTACACACTCACATCTTTCTTAAAGGAAACATTACTTAGACTAGAATGACCAATTCTGGAAGCTGTCTTAGAACGGTCTTCCTGTATTATACTAGTTTTTATAGTTCTGAAACTCCATAAGTTGTCAGTCCTGGACAAATCAGGAGAGGTGGCTAAAGAGGCAAAACTTCAAGCAAATTAGCATGTTTTAGAACTGCCAAGAAATCCCATGAATGTTAAGTCAAGGGATCAATCTTATAGACTGGCTACTGTCAGCTTTACTTACAAAAATAAAAAAAAAATACTAAACTGTATGAGCAAATACAATTAATGGATTGTAATTTATCTACTTCAGAAGCAGTGCTTCCCCCAGACTATAGCTTCTTGGGGGCAAAAAAGAATCTTAATTCATCTCCAGTACCTACACATTGAGTAGTCCTCACACAGGGTATGTAGTAAGTGCTGCATACAGTTTGGAAGCATTTCCTCTTTGTGCAAGGTACCATTGTATGCCAGAGACCCCAAAATGGCTAGCTTGCATTGAAATGAAAGGGTCTGTTCAAAATGTAGGCAGGCATGGTAAAGGAGCTGCAGCTGCCTGCTCCCAGCCAGGATTTCCCAGCAGCAGCACTACTTCCCTTGGCATGCCCATTACTATTTCTCTTAAATAATATGGTGGTTTCATGGAGTTCCAGCATGTAACTTTTTCTGCCCAGCAAAAGGGATAAAACTCCAGAATCTTTTGGTCATAAAAATATGGTTAAGCAAGAGAATAAGCCTAATGCACTTCAAAACGTGCAGAATTCTGATTATCGACAGCACGACTCAATCCAAAACATCTGACTTTGCTTACCTGGTTTCAATCTTTCTCAGAAAGGGGCTAGGAAAAATTATGTTCCTGTCAGTACGTAAATGTGTGACTGCATATTCATATTCTTGGGACGAGTCTAAGGCTGAGCAAAATGGATGGGATTTATCACATAGAATAGCCAGAATATACTCACGCAAAGAGCAGGGTGTTCATATAGGAAGAAATACTGCACAGGGTGTTCATATAGGAAGAAATACTGCACAGGGTGTTCATACGAGAAGTAACACTGCACAGGGTGCAGACTACTGCCGTGCGTCACTAGTGGAAGGATTACCCAGAACAGTAGACCATCGGAACTCACCAGAGGAAGTGTCTGGTAGCACTGCAGAGGCACACCAGGACCACCACCTTGGAAAGCAGCATATCTATGACCCTTAGTTTCCCTTACTCCAGTGAAATAAATGGGGGGTCAGTATGGTAATTATGGAGAAATACAGAGTTATGGTATTTCTTGCAAACAGCCAGCATTGAAATTAAACACTGTGAGCTTTTGTGGCTGCATTAAGTACTCACTATTACACCAAGTTAGCTTGGGTTCTGTAGTTTAAAGAAGAACTTATTGCCTTAAAAATAAACAAAAAAAATCTACAAATAGTTATTTTAACTGTTATAGCAAATATTTCATTCCAGGTTCATTTTAAAGGATAGAACAGTATTTCCAAGTTGCTAAAAGAGTAACTTGTGTGGCGCAGCATGTCTGTGATCTCAACACACCAGAATCAATCAGTTTATAATCAGGATTATAAACTAGAGGCCAGATAGAGTTAATATAGGGAGATTCAATCTCAGAAATATTAAGTGCTAGAACTAACTCTATGGAGTTGAAAAGACCTTAATGGGGATTTTTTAAAGAGTTAGGGAAGAAGTATATGAATGCCTAGCAAGGAATTCAGGTCTGTCATGTGCAGCCCTGAAGAAGGCTGGGTCTTCTGCACCCACTCCCCTTTGCATGTTGCAAGCTTGCTGTAGTCTTGGGCTTGGCTGATTCTTTTTTTATAGTTTTATTTTTGTGTATTTTAACTGACCCTGTGAGTAGTTGGAACCACTGAATATGCTAGCTTTATCTGTGTCTCCTAACTGTGGCTTTGAATAAACACAGTGGTCTTGATTTGCTGGCTGACCTACTGACCTCAACTGTCACAATGAAATTAGTTTGGGAGAAACCAATTTACTATTTTTTTTAAAGTCACTGACAAGAAAAGTTTCCTCTTGGAACACAAAAATATTAGGCCAGACATGTAGCTCAGTTGGTGGAGTGCTTGCTCCAAAACAATATATATATAATTCCAGGTATGCTGGTACTGAGCTGCAATTCCAGCACACAGAAGATAAGGGTCACAAGTTCAAGGTCATTCTCCACACATAGCAAGTTAGAAGCCATCCTGAAATACACAAGATTCTTCCTCAAAAACAAACAAACAAACAAACAAACAAACAAACAATACTGTCTCTTGAAATAGTGATAATTTATTTGGGAAAATAATATTTCTAGTCTGACACTGAACACTGCAGTGTCCTTTAGAGATGTTTAGAGAACTTTGCCTACCTCAGTCACTAGCACATAAACAAGTTACTTAGCCGGGCAGTGGTAGCACATGCCTTTAATCCCAGCACTCTGGAGGCAGAGGCAGGAGGAGTTCTATAAATTTGAGGCCAGTCTGGTCTACAAGAGCTAGTTTCAGGGCAGGCTCCAAAGCTACAGAGAAACCCTGTCTCGAAAAACCAAAAAACAAAAACAAAAAATAAAAATAAATAAAAATAAACAAGTTACTTAACCTAAGATCTACCTCCATGTCCTCAAATGAAAATGAACAGTAGCCCCATCCCACAAAATAGTTTCCATACTATCTAATATATGGCCAGTACTTATGAAAGACAGAACCCTTAAAGTGGGTGTTGATGAGAGCTTCATAGCTTCTAACTTCACTCAGGCAGAATTGAAAAAGAACTCACATATAAATTAGTTGAAAGATCAAGACTGGGGCCTGAGGCTGTAGCTCTGTGGTCTGAAATCCTGGATTGAATGTCAGCATTGTGTGTGAGTGTGTGTGGTGGTGCTGATGGGAAAACAAGACTGGTCTGCTATCTTTTAAAAGAGAGTGTAGGTAGGAAGTGGTGAAGGCCTTTAATCCCAGTACTCTGGAGCAGAGCCAGGCAGATCTCTGAGTTCAAGGCCAGCCTGGTCTATAAGGTGAGTTCCAGGACAGCCAGGGCTACATGGAGAAATGTCAAAAAAAAAAAAAAAAAGAAAGAAAGAAAGAAAGAAAGAAAGAAAGAAAGAAAGAAAGAAAGAAAGAAAAGAAAAGAAAGTGAGAGAAATTGGTTAGTGACTAAGTAGGTAAAAGTGCTTGCTATGAAACCTAACAATCTGAGTTCAAGCTCTGGAGCTCACATGATGGAAGAACCTCCTCCCATAAACTGTCATGAGACCTCCACACATATCTCATGGCATGAGACATTTTATTCTTTATTTCCCTTGCTAACATCCAATAAAAAAAAACATTGCAAATGTCTTTAAACTATAGTTTGATTTTTTTTGTGCATCTGTCTTTAAAAGTTATTCCAAAATACTTCAAATTTCATGAAAATACAGTAACTATACAATAACTACCAAGCACATTCAATAAGTACTTTCCTCTGATATAATTACTATTTTACTTTCTGAAGTACTAATTACATGTGACAAGATAAATTATCTTTAAGTTTTGATCTGATGGTTATGTGTACTCCCACATAACCATACCCATATCCATGAACTAATGTATATTTTCAGCAGCCCACAGTCCTCCGTGACCTTCCTCTACAAAACCTGTCTACCCTATGACCTCAGACAGGCAAGATGGCTGTGGAGCAAGCCCCAGCAATTGTTATAACTTCTCCTCCCTAGTAGTACTGGCTTTGCAAGTTTGTGCCATCATATTGGTTTCAAAACAACCCCCCCAAAAAAGAAAAAACATATGGGTCAGGCATGGTGGTGCAATCTTAGTACTAAGAGGAGAGGTGCGAAGATCTCTGTGAGTTCAAGGTCAGGCTGGTCTACAAAGTGAGTTCCAAGACAGCCAGGAGAGACTGACCCAAGCAAACAAATAGATAAATGAGTAAAGTAAAGAATAAAGGGTTTGGGGTATTGAGCCCAGATACCCTAACAGAGCTGTCTCCAAGTCACACAGTGACACTCTTTAAAATTCAAAACCAGTTTAAGAATATGTTCCCTGTCTAGAAGCTGACATCCTTCACAAAGAACCAGATCCATTCAAAACCTTAGCACCTGTGTTCATATAAACTTATCTATTCTGGGTCACAGTCCACTGATAGAAGCTAATGCAAGAACTTGAGGCAGCAATCTGAAGGCAGGAACTAAAGAAGAGACTATAGAAGAATGTGGCTTACTGGCTTGCTTCTCATGTATAAAAGTTCAGACCATGCTCTTACAGAGGACCATCTGCCTAAAGGTGGGACCACTTACAGTAATCTAGACCCTTCAACATCAATTATTAATCAAGAAAATGGCCTACAGGCTTGCCCATATAAACTCTAGCAGAGGCACTTTCTAAGAGAAGGTCTTTCCAGACAAAACAGCAACCAGAATAGAAATCCTGGAGGTAGAGTTATGGATGGTTGTAAACCACCTCACCTGAGTGCTAGGAAGTAAACTCTGGCCCACTGCAAATGGAGTGATTGCTCTTAACTTCCAAACCACGGCCAGCCCCGACATGAGAATTCTCAGGACTTAAGTTTCTCAAATTTATAAATTGGAAGACATCTTATATAGGCACATTGCAACTCTCCAAAGAGACAAAATTTATACTAAGTATTCACATTTCAGAAGAAAAGTTATATATTATAATTATATACTAAATTATATTATATACTAAATACTTATAGGCATGTTTTTATATACATGTCTTTGTGATGCTTTTTTTGTTTGTTTGTTTGTTTGTTTTTTCGAGACACGGTTTCTCTGTAACTTTGGAGCCTGTCCTGGAACTAGCTCTTGTAGACCAGGCTGGCCTCAAACTCACAAAGATCTGCCTGCCTCTGCCTCCCGAGTGCTGGGATTAAAGGCGTGTGCCACCACTGCCCGGCGTGATGATTTTGTATGTATACAAAAACCATAATTCAAAGAGGGCTCAAAATGATCTTTAAATAAAAATTATTTTATGTGTGGGTGCTTTGCTTGCATGTATGCACACAGTGCCTGAAGAGTTCAGAAGAGGGTGGACCCCTTGGAAAATATTGTCACCTTTAATCTCATCACTAAGAAGGCAGAGGCAGAGGGATCTCTGTGAGTCTGAGAACAACCTGGTCTACAGAGCAAGTTCTAGGGCAGCCAGGGATAATGGGAAGTAAGACCTTATATAAAAAATTTTTTTTGACCTTTTAAGGAGGTTCAAACTTTAAATTTTGTATCTTGTACTATGAACTTCACTGCTTCCCAATATAATATAACTTGTTTAACAGCTATGTTCTAATTGGCCAATACATGATGTTAGAAAATCATGATCAAGACTGGAGGAGGTGGCGCACACCTTTAATCCCAGCACTTGGGAGGCAGAGGCAGGTGGATCTCTGTGAGTTTGAGGCCAGCCTGGTCTACAAGAGCTAGTTCCAGGACAGCTAGGACTGTTACACAGAGAAACCCTGTCTCAAAAAAGAAAAAACAATCAAAAAACAAAAAAAAGGAAAAAGGAAAAAGAAAATCATGATCAAATAAAAGGTCTATACAATGATTTTAATAAGACACAATACATAAAGTTTAGATACCTAGCACCTATGTAATAACCCAGGTACAGCAAACACATCTATAACCCCAGTGCTTAGGAAGTAGAGACAGTTCTGAGCCTGAAGATTGCTGGCCAGCCGATCTAACCAAGTCAGGCAGCTCCAAGTTCAATAAGACTATCTCAAAAAATAAAGTAAAAATTGGTAGAGGAAAAGACACCCAATTTTAACCTCTGGCCACAGTACACATGTACACACACACACTGTATGTATATATGTATGTATGTACACACACACACACACACACACATACACACACACACCTCTACCTTTTTGTTTGGTGACTTGTACTGTTGGGGGTGGGGGTGGGCTCAAATAAGACTTCACCCAAACAAGACAAGTGCTTATTCTGTGAGATGTAACTTTGACCCAAAAACCACATCTATTTTACCGTTTTTGTTTTGTTTTGTTTTTTTTAAATGTATCTCAGGTAGATCTAGTGCGTACCTGAATGAACAACACAGCACTTCCCTCCCATGGACAAGGCTCTGAACTCACTGTTCTGCACTCTGTAAGGAAAGGGCACTTACTTTAACAGTGTAATGGATTTACTACTTTTTTGTTTTGTTTTGCTTGTTTTCCCAGACAGGGTTTCTCTGTGTACCCTGGCAGTCCTGAAACTCACTCTGTAGACAAGGCTAGCCTTGAACTCAGAGCTCCACCTACCATTTAATGATTGATGCCCGTAATAAGTATAAAACTTGCTGACATCAATAGTTCTTTTTCCAGGAACCACCGCTTCTAGTTCTATGCTACAGAGACACTAAGACTGGCTAGCAGCAACAGTATTCCATCTGTAAGCCACTTGTACTAGATAGAGAACAAGTAGCAACAAAATTTCATTATCTAACTCCCCAACAACGTGACAGATGCCTTCTTATACTTAGTAATTCAAGTTACTTTCAAAATTCTGAGTTTTATGTGTAAATATTTAGGGAGATACCTTTGCATGGGGTTTCCAATTATGTTACCAAACTTAATCCACACAATAAATGAGGTTGGAACCTCTATATTCACTTTATAGATTAAAGAAAATAAAATGTGTGAGAAGAAAACCTTATTAAAAAAGCGATAAAGCATTAGTTTAAAATGTCTTTAAAACATACGCACGTGCCAGGTGGTGGTAGTGCAAGCCTTTAATCCCAGCACTTGGGAGGCAGAGGCAGGTAGATCTCTATGAGTTCGAGGCCAGCCTGGTCTACAAGAGCTAGTTCCAGGACAGGCTCCAAAGCCACAGAGAAACCCTGTCTCAAAAAACAAAACAAAACAAAACAAAACAGAAAAACCATACACACATGCTAGTGTGGTGGCATACTCCTTTATTACCAATGTTGGTGTTGGTGAATTTGAAGCCAGTCTGGTCAACACAGCAAGTTCTAGGCTAGCCAGAGCTACAGTTAAACTAACTAACTCTCTCTCTCTCTCTCTCTCTCTCTCTCTCTCTCTCTCTCTCTCTCTCTCTCTCTCTCTCTCTCTCTCTCACCATATATAATGAGAATACAAGACTATTCGGACTGAAGACAGACAAGTTTTTATGTGAATGTGCAAACTAAAAGAAATCCTAAGCAAAACATTTGATTTTATTTAATAACATATAAAGGGTGGCTATGTTGATTTTAATAATGTAATTCAGAACCGGGCACACACCTTTAATCCCAGCACTTGGAAGGCAGAGGCAGGTGGATCTCTGTGAGTTCAAGACCAGCCCTTTAATCCCAGCATTTGGAAGGCAGAGGCAGGTAGATCTCTGTGAGTTTAAGACCAGCCTGATCCTCAAGAGCTAGTTCCAGGAGAGGCCCCAAAGCTACAGAGAAACCTTGTCTCAAAATAAATAAATAAATGAATAAATAAATAAATAATAAATAATGTAAATCAGCCAGGCAGTAGTGGATGACACCTTTAATCCCAGCACTCAGAAGGCAGAGGAAGAAAGATCTCTGGGAGTTTGAGGCCAGCCTGGTCTACAGAGTAAGTTCCAGGATAGCCAGGGCTATACAGAGAAACCCTGTCTTGGGGGGAAAAAAAAAGTAAATCAGTTTGAATTAGGAAGATACTGGAAGTTATGAGCAGAGGTTATGAATGTTTTTACATCAGCCATGTTAGT